>NW_019957651.1:60000-182992 GCF_002910315.2 Salvelinus sp. IW2-2015 | reverse complement strand
CTGGACATGATTTGGAAAGGCACGCACCTGTCTATATAAGGTCCCACAGTTGACAGTGCATGTCAGAGCAAAAACCAAGCTATGAGGTTGAAGGAATTGTCCATAGAGCCCCGAGACAGGATTGTGTCAAGGCACAGATCTTGGGAAGGGTACAAAGACATTTCTGCAGCATCGAAGGTCCCCAAGAACACAGTGGCCTCCATCATTCTTAAATGGAAGACGTTTAAACCACCAAGACTCTTCCAGGCCAAACTGAGCAATCGGGGGAGAAGGGCCTTGGTCAGGGAGGTGACCAAGAACCTGATGGTCACTCTAACAGAGCTCAAGAGTTCCTCTGTGGAGATGGGAGAACCTTCCAGAAGGACAACCATCTCTGCAGCACTCCACCAATCAGGACTTTATGGTAGAGTGGCCGAGAGACGGAATCCACTCCTCAGTAAAAGGCACATGACAGGCACTTTTCCAGTATTAGTAGCCATGTTATAAGTTCAACATTTTCAAAACAACCAGTTTTCATAACTTCATAATATTCTTATAATTTTTGTCCAAAAGGAAAAGGCATGCCGTTGCAAAAGGTTAGCAGCTACATTTTGCAACAGATACAGGGTTTCTGGATAATTCCCGTAAAGCCCAGCTCATTGGCTATCTAGCTAGCTTTGTTTGAGTCCGATTGGTGCTTAGAGTCGATCAAGTGAAGACCGCCCGCGTCATCGGCGTGCCATAGAGGCGTCTCTCTCTGACCAAATTTGGTGTCCTATAGGATATACTACACCCCTAATGATGTAGTGAAGTCTGGTTACGTTCTAGGATCTCTGAGGAATAAATACGAATGTGATTTGACAGGTTGAAACAACGTTTAGGGTTAGATATTCACAGATTCCTTTCTTTGCAAAATGAACGAGTGGAAATACAAAATCGATCATGCATGCTTTATGGACCTTTTTAGGATATGAAAAGGGATTTTATCTAACAAAATGACACTTCATGTTATCTCTGTTATATCGTGTTATATCACTGTATATCTATATTATTATTATTATATTACAGTTATATTAAAAATAATTTGAAAAAAAAAAAAAGGTACCCCCTTTTTCTCCCCAATTTGAAAATAAATAAATAAATGTACCCCCTTTTTCTCCCCAATTTCGTGATATCCAATTGTTAGTAGTTACTATCTTGTCTCATCGCTACAACTCCCGTACGGGCTCGGGAGAGACGAAGGTTGGAGGCCATGCGTCCTCCGAAACACCGTGCACCTAGCGACCTGGTCAGGAGTCGCTGGTGCGCGATGAGACAAGGATATCCCTACCGGCCAAACCCTCCCTAACCCGGACGACGCTAAGCCAATTGTGCGTCGTCCCCTGTATGTCCATGGGTCTCCCGGTCGCGGCCGGCTGCGACAGAGCCTGGGCTTGAACCCAGAGTCTCTGGTGGCACAGCTAGCACTGCGATGCAATGCCTTAGACCACTGCGCCACCCGGGAGGCCCTTATATTAACAAGCATTTAAGCTCTCAGCCGATATAGTACACTTATATGTACCGACATTTGTTGTTTCTCTAAAATCTGCGATCGTGACACAAGGCGCTGCATGATTTACAACTATCCCGTTGACGGAACGCCTCTCCCTAAGAAGATTTATGAAGTGCTTGTCATCTACTTGGTCTGTAACACCATGGGCCAAATAGGTGACTGTCAATTGCATTGTATTGTATTGTATGATGCAAGACACCACTTTACAAAATAAAACAAATGATTATTACCATACAAAGAATTAGACAATGTAGTCTACTCCTCGGGCCTATTGGCTTATTTGCATATTCAAGGCTGTTTCAAAATACAACACTGCCCCTTTAATTTAGGCATAAGTTTTTTACCTGACTGGCTTTTCAAAGACAGCTTGAAATGGGCTAATAACTCACTAACTAGCAAAGAATATCAACAAATGTGCACACGTGTGGCTCTACGCCCTGATCTGAACTGATCTGAAAAGCACATTCACTCCCTGTCCATATACCTTCTGTGGTCCAAGGTCATTGATGACMGCCTTCAGCTCATCTGCAATGTAGAGACCGGTGTGTCTGTTGTCCCTTGTGTCTGTGCTCGAACATTCGACCACCCATCAGACTTGATTGCAATACAGTCCGCTTTCTCTATGATTTGCTTGACCTTCACTTGAACTCTGTTGAACTSTGCATCCAGCAAATGAGTAGYTAAAGCATCTCTGGTTGTAAGGGGTGTATGCTGGGCGAAGYACATTCAGAAATCTCTMCCAATACACATTGCCTGTGAGCATCASAGGTGAACCAGTTGCATACACAGCTCGAGCAAGACATTCATCAGCATTTCTCTGACTATGTTCCTCCATTGAGTCAAAAAAACTTCCAGGAGGACCATGAGCTGTGTCTGATTCATCATTTTCACCTCWAATAGAAGTAGAGGGACTTTTTCCAGATGCTGCTTGTTGTGAGTGCCGAGGGAACTTTATGCACTTGGCCAGATGATTCTGCATCTTTGTTGAATTTCTCACATATGATTTGGCACAGTATTTGCAAATGTACACAGCTTTTCCTTCTACATTAMCTGCAGTGAAATGTCTCCACACATCAGATAGTGTCCGTTGCATTTTCCTGTAAAGATTAGAAAAGAACYAGTTAAAAAAAKCAAATACAATTCCATGTACAGATAAATAGTTAAGCAATTAYATTAAACAACTCCTTTYTAAGATTAATGTTTTAAAATGACACATGTATGGAAACAGGTGAATTAACACTCCCCAGTTATCAGGCTCAAGCAAGCTAAAACCCACATGGTAGCAAAAACTAACTAGCAGAAATTGTTAACAAGTTAGAAAGGATTTAGGCTATTTAGGCTACTATTTACTAGTTAACAAAAAATCATGTATGTCATGTAAAATATATTCACCTCACCCAGTATTGTAATCAAAACTTACCAGAAAGCATGTTGTCCTTGGCTCAGACAGTGTAGTAGTGTGGGCTCAATAGCATCTCATTAGTGTGCAAGATCTTGAGAATCAGCTGTACATATGATGGAAGAGTGCGCTGCACATGTGATGGAAGAATGCACTGTGCATGCAGAGGGTTGTGACCTAGAATTGCCTTATGGGTATTCCACAAAAAAGGTTCACTGTTATAAGCTAACTTTTTTGATGAATTTAAGCAAAATTCCTTTTCAAAACTGTTCAACTATTGTCTTTCTCTCTCTTTGCGTCAACTATTCACCATATMTTATGCACTGCAGTGCTAGCTAGTTGTAGKTTATGCTTTCAGTACTAGATTCATTTTCTGATGCTTTGATTGGGTGGATAACATGTCAGTTCCCGCTGCAGGAGCTCTGATAGGTTGGAGGGCGTTGTCATAATTACTGTGTAAGTCTATGGAAGGAMGTGAGCCTCCTATGTTTTGTATTGAAGTCAATGTACCCKYAGGAGGATGGAAACTAGCTGTCCTCCGGCTACACCATGGTGCTACCCTACAAAGTGCTGTTGAGGCTACTGTAGACCATCATTGCAAAAGTGTCTMATCAAWTATTTGGTGACGTGAATATATTTAGTATAGTTTTATCTAAAATTCGATGGTTAATGTTTCAGTTTTTACATTTCTCTGAAATTCACTGAGGATGGTCCCCCCTGAGGAGCCTCCACTGGTATACATGTATATGCATAAATTATCAGATACATGTTTTTTTTATTTGGAGAGTGTGTGTGTGTTATAGATCTATTGCGGTTCATAGGAGCCCTCTGGTTTACTAGAAACCATGTGACTGGGAGCTGACTGGATATGGGCATGCAGGAAACAAGGGGTGAGGGACACACACACACACACACTACGAACACCATGTATGTGTTTCTGAAGTGTGCGTGTGCCTGTGTCCCTCTCACTGCTTGTTTCCGGCATGCCCATATCCAGTTCTCTCCCAGTCACATGATTTCCAGTAAACCACAGGGCTCCTGTGAAACATACTTGAACCTACTTTACCAGGCCATCTGGGGTCACACACACACACACTCTCACACACACACACACAAGGCTGCAACATAGAATAAAGCATCATTAGACACTAAAGGAAAACAATTGAGACGGTCTCTCAATAATTACTAATCCACATCCTGTCCCGGCCCACTGTGTGAGGTATTACGTAATCTACCCTGACCTGGAGTAACACTAACCTATGGACACCAGTAAAGCCTCTGTGTGTGCTGGAGTCGGCTAAAGTGATTTATTTGAAACACTTGTTTCTTGTAGAACGGGTTTTGTGAGAGAGGGCAGAGAACAAGGGACAAAGAGGAAAGAGTGAAGAGGGAAGAAAACAGAGAAGAGAGGYAAGAGAGATAAGTGGAGAGCAGAGAGAGAGGGGGAGAGAGAGAGAAAGAGAGTTATGCAGGACAGAGAGCAGAGTGCACAGATGGACAAGATGCTGACCAATTCTTAAGGTCAAATCTATGTGTGTATGTCTGTCTGTCTGTCACTCTGTCTGTCTGAGAGTGACAAACTGGGTAATAGACAGAGCTATATAGAGTTAAGGAGTTATAGTGTTGAACATTGACACCATTGCTGACATAAACAACACCATTTTCTTCTCAGCCTGTTCTCTGACAGGTGAACACAAACGAATGTCTGAATCACACGCGCACACACACACAGTCTGTAGAGCAGGGATGAGATGGGAGTGGGGCCACAAAAAAAATCGGAACTCACCACAGTGGCGTACCCACATACCCATACATGCAGTCAGAGCAGGCCCTAAGCAAATTTGTGTTGCCATGTGATACCAAATTGAGTGACTGTCAGTAACCATGTTTGCATCCACCATTTTTATGCAAGCAAAGTCACGACAGCTGTAATGTAAACAGTATGTTTCGGTACAATTTAATAAATGCCGACAGAACATTTGTTCGTTTGACATGGTGGGGTCTTTTTATGTCAATAAAATGAATTAGAATGGGGCAAGAGGGGATGGCTGCCGTTTTACACGCTTTTAACCAATTGTGCTATTTTGTGTTTTTTCACATTGTTTGTAACTTATTTTGTACATAATGTTGATGCAACCGAACAGCGATTACTCACTTCGAACTGAACAAAGATTTTTTCTTTAATGAGTCTGACGCGAAGGATATAATGTTGTTCCTGGACAAGGCCCAAATCCCCATCATTCGCATGAAGAAAATAAGGAAATACAGGGGGTGCCGATCAGGGTGCCTTGTGAGAATTTGCCTGTGAGTGAGTAACACACCTCTACCATCCGTTCTATTGGCCAATGTGCAATCACTGGAGAATAAACTGGATAAGCTCCGTTCAAGACTATCCTACCAACGCGACATTCAAAACTGTAACATCTTATGTATCAACGAGTCGTGGCTGAACGACGACACGGATAATATACAGTCGGCTGGGTTTTCTGTGCATCGGCGGGACAGAACAGCTATGTCCGGTAAGACGAGGGGTGGGGGTGTGTGTCTATTTGTCAATAACAGCTGGTGCGCGATGTCTAATATTACGGTAGACTCAAGGTTTTGCTCGCCTGAGGTAGAGTACCCTACGATAAGCTGTAGACTACACTKTCTATATTTTTCATTGCCGTCTATTTACCACCACAAACCGACACTGGCACTAAGACCACACTCAACAAAATAATGCTCATCCAGAAGCGACGCTCCTAGTGGCCGGGGACTTTAATGCAGGTAAACTTAAATCCGTTTTACCTAATTTCTACCAGCATATCACGTGCAACTAGAGGAAAAAAAACTCTAGACCACATTTACTCCACACACAGAGATGTGCACAAAGCTCTCCCTCGCCCTCCATTTGGCAAATCTGACCATAATTATATCCTCCTGATTCCTGTTTACAAGCAAAAATTAAAGCAGGAAGTACCAGTGACTCACTCAATACGGAAGTGGTCAGATGATGCAGATGCTACGCTACAGGACTGTTTTGTTAGCACAGACTGGAATATGTTCCGGTATTCATCCAATGGCATTGAGGAGAACACTACCTCAGTCACCAGCTTCGCATTGATGTTGTCGTACCCGCAGTGACAGCACATACAATGGAAGTCGGAAGTTTACATACACCGCCAAACATACACCGCCAAATACATTTAAACTCAGTTTTTCACAATTCCTGGCATTTAATCCTTGTAAAAATTCCCTGTCATAGGTCAGCTAGGATCACCACTTTATTTTAAGAATGTGAAATGTCAGAATAATAGTAGAGAGAATGATTTATTTCAGCTTTTATTTCTTTCATCACATTCCCAGTGGGTCAGAAGTTCATATACACTCAATTAGTATTTGGTAGCATTGCCTTTAAATTGTTTAACTTGGGTCGAATGTTTTGGGTAGCCTTCCACAAGCTTCCCACAATAAGTTGGGTGAATTTTGGCCCATTCCTCCTGACAGAGCTGGTGTAACAGAGTCAGGTTTGTAGCCCTCCTTGCTCGCACACACATTTTCTGTTCTGCCCACACATTTTCTATTGGATTGAGGTCAGGGCTTTGTGATGGCCACTCCAATACCTTGAATTTGTTGTTCTTCAGCCATTTTGCCACAACTTTGGAAGTATACTTGGGGTCATTGTCCATTTGGAAGACCCATTTGCGACCAAGCTTTAACTTCCTGACTGATATCTTGAGATGTTGCTTCAATATAGCCACATAATTTTCCTCCCTAATGATGCCATCTATTTTGTGAAGTGCACTAGTCCCTCCTGCAGCAAAGCACCCCCACAACATGATGCTGCCACCCCGTGCTTCATGGTTGGGATGGTGTTCTTCGGCTTGCAAGCCTCCCCCTTCTTCCTCCAAACATAACGATGGTCGTTATGGCCAAACAGTTCTATTTTTGTTTCATCAGACCAGAGGACATTTCACCAAAAATTACGATCTTTGTCCCCATGTAAATCGTAGTCTGGCTTTTTATGGCGGTTTTGGAGCAGTGGCTTCTTCCTTTCTGAGCGGCCTTTCAGGTTATGTCGATATAGGACTCGTTTTACTGTGGATATAGATACTTTTGTACCTGTTTCCTCCAGCATCTTCACAAGGTCCTTTGATGTGGTTCTGGGATTGATTTGAACTTTTCGCACCAATGTATGTTCATCTCTAGGACACAGAACACGTCTCCTTCCTGAGCGAGTATGACAGCTGCATGGTCCCATGGTGTTTATAGGTGCATACTATTGTTTGTACAGATGAAGAGGTACCTTCAGGCACTTGGAAATTGCTCCCAAGGATGAACCAGACTTGTGGAGGTCTACAATTTTTCCTGAGGTCTTGGCTGATTTCTTTTGATTTTCCCATGATGTCAAGCAAAGAGGCACTGAGTTTGAAGGTAGGCCTTGAAATACATCCACAGGTACACCACCAATTGACTCAAATTATGTCAATTAGACTATCAGAAGCTTCTAAAGCCATGACATCATTTTCTGGAATTTTCCAAGCTGTTTAAAGGCACAGTCAACTTAGTGTATGTAAACTTTTGACCCACTGGAATTGTGATACAGTGAATTATAAGAGAAATCATCTGTCTGTAAACAATTGTTGGAAAAATTATTTGTTTCATGCACCAAGGTAGATGTCCTAACCGACTTGCCGAAACTATAGTTTGTTAACAAGAAATTTGTGGAGTGGTTGAAAAATAAGTTTTAATGACTCAAACCTAAGTGTATGTAAACTTCCGACTTCAACTGTACATATCCCAACCAGTAGCCATGTATTACAGGCAACATCCGCACCGATCTAAAGGCTAGAGCTGCCACTTTCAAAGAGCGGGACACTAATACGGACACTTATAAGAAATCCCACTATGTCCTCAAACGCCACCTTCTCAGTGACATGACAGGCTAAATACCTTTTATGCTCACTTTGAGGCAAGCAAAACTGAAGCATGCATGAGATCACCAGATGTTCCGGACGATTGTGCGATCACGCTCTCCATAGCCGATGTGAGCAAGACCTTTAAACAGGTCAACATTCACAAGGCCGCTGGGCCAGACGGATTACCAGGATGTGTACTCAGCGCATGCARGGACCAACTGGCAAGTGTCTTCACTGACATTTTCAACCTCTCCCTGACCGATTCTGTAATACCTATATGTATCAAGCAGACCACCATAGTCCCTATGCCCAAGAAAGCGAAGAGTGAAGGTATCCTGCCTAAATTACTACCGCCCCATAGCACTCACGTCGGTATCCATGAAGTGCTTTGAAAGGCTGGTCATGGCTCACATCAAAACCATCATCCCACAAACCCTAGACCCATCCAATTCGCATACTGCCCCAACAGATGCACAGATGACACAATCTCACTCACACGCCACACTGCCCTTTCCCACCCAGACAAAAGGAACACCTATGTTAGAATGCTGTTCATTGACTACAGCTCAGTGTTCAACTCCACAGTGCCCGCAAAGCTCATCACTAAGCTAAGGACCCTGGGAATAAACCCCTCCCTCTGCAACAGGATCCTGGACTTCCTGACAGGCCGCTCCCAGGTGGTAAGGGTAGGCAACAACACATCTGCGACGCTGATCCTCAACACATGGGCCCCTCAGGGGTGCTTGTTTAGTCCCCTCCTATACTCCCTGTTCACACACGACTGCGTGGCCAAGCACGACTCCAACACCATCATTAAGTTTGCTGACGACGCTGATCACCGACAACAGAGACAGCCTATAGGGAGGAGGTCAGAGACCTGGCATTGTGGTGCTAAACAACAAKCTCTCCCTCAACGTGACAAAGGAACATGCCCCTATTCATATCGACGGGGCTGTAGTGGAGCAAGTCGAGAGTTTCAAGTTCCTTGGTGTCCACATTACCAACGAACTATCATGGTCCAAACACACCAAGACAGTCGTGAAGAGGGCACGACAACACCTTTTCCCCCTCAGGAGACTGAAAAGATTTGACATGGGTCTCCAGAACCTAAAAAATGTCTACAGCTGCATCATCGAGAGCATCCTGACCGGTTGCATCACTGCCTTGTAGCCAACCGTAAGGCGCTACAGAGGGTAGTGCGTACGGCCCAGTACATCACTGGGGCCAAGCTTCCTGCCATCCAGGACCTATATACTAGGCGTGTCAGAGGAAGGCCCAAAAAATAGTCAAAGACTCCAGTCACCCATGTCATAGACTGRTCTTTCTTCTACCACACGGAAAGCGGTACGGGAGCGGCAAGTCTAGGTCCAAAAGGCCCCTTAACATCTTTGTTTTTACACTGCTGCTACTCGCTGTTTATTATCTATGCATAATCACTTTACCCCTACCTACATATACAAATTACCTTGACTAACCTGTACCCCTGCACACTGACTCGGTACCGGTACCCCTGTACATAGCCTCATTATTGTTATTTTATCGTGTTACATAAAAAAAAGTTTTACTTTAGTTTGTTTAGTAAATATTTTCTTAAAACTGCAATGTTGGTTAAGGGCTTGTAAGCATTTCCTGGTAAGGTCTACAACCTGTTGTGTTCGGCTCATGTGACAAATACAATTTAATTTGATTTGAAATTAATTACACGAGAAATTGCAGTGGAAATACCTTTATGCGCAAATACTGACATAATTACCATCATATCGAAGTAAACTTGGAGTCATGCGATGATATGGTGTGTGGTCCTCCCACTACAACTTGGGAAACCATGCAGTTGATAGGGTACAAAGAAACTGGATCCAATTCTAGGTCAACCCCTAGCATTTTTTCAATTTCTTGAAGCACATTAGACCAGTATCTTTGTAATTTGGAACCTAACCATAAACAATGTGTTTGGGGGCCTGTATCACTTTTACATTTGAGATACTGAGGAGAGGAGGAGGAGGGGCTAAAAGAATGTCTGTGATTTGGGGATATATGCAATCTGTGTATTATTCTTAATTGGATT
The DNA here is from genome assembly GCF_002910315.2 of Salvelinus sp. IW2-2015. NCBI lineage: Eukaryota > Metazoa > Chordata > Actinopteri > Salmoniformes > Salmonidae > Salvelinus > Salvelinus sp. IW2-2015. The sequence goes on along the minus strand of NW_019957651.1, from coordinate 173,096 downwards.
ACTCTAGTACGATTACAGATAGATATTGTTTTGGGGGTATTTCCAAATGTCCTCCCACATCTCCTAGTCAATAGTAACAGGCAATTATTTCTCCCACACTTGTAGAAAAGCAGTAGAAAAGGACCTTAAAGCATCGTAAAATAAACTTACAGACATTTCCCTTTGTAAAAAAAGCATTATTTCCATGACAGACACATCAGGGTTGCCAATCAACGTGGTGCTCTTCAAAATATGTCTTACTTGTAGAAAGTGGAAAAAGTCCTGCTTTGGGAGTCAATATTTCTCAACCATCTGCTCAAATGACAATAAAACCTTCTCAACAAATAAATAATTCAGTCTGCCTATGCCCTTAATTAAGCAAAATGTTAAAGCCAGCATCCAGCAATCCTGGTACAAAATCTGGTTTGTTAAGAATCGGGGTAAGAGCAGAGGTAAGTTTGGACCTTCCCAAAAAACATTGAACTGACCTCCATGCTTCGAGTGTTAAGTGTAAGGGGATTATTGCAGTAATCTTTTACTGACTTGAAGCTTCTGAAAAATAAAAGATCATGCAAGGGGTATTTTAAAAAAGAAGTCTCAATGTCTAACCAAATTGAGGAGTCATCATTTGTGATCCAGTCAGAAATATAACGTAAGTGGGCACACCACCACCACAACCTAATATTGGGTAGATCGAAGTCCCCCATTGAACCTGGCAGCTGCAATATCAAAACATCATCAGCATACAAACTTATTTTATGATGAACGTCACCAATGAGTAGACCCTGTATGGCAGGCATTAGTCTGATGGCCTCGGCCAATGGTTCCATAGCGAGCGCAAAGAGGAGAGGGGACAAAGGACACCGGTGTCTGGTYCCTCTGTGTGTGGAGAAGCTATTTGACCGTAGCCTGTTAGTAAGGTGTGGCGGAGGAATCAGAATTAGTTGGGTAACATAGATAAATAAGATGTTTTATTTACATAATATGCTTATGTGAGATACTTGTCATTGGAATGTATCCTTTTGGACTATAGTGTTGGAAGTTGCACTTTTTTCTAAGCTGGGGCTCAGTCATTTGGGGCCCAGAGAGGGGAGAGGTCAGGCTTGTCTTTTACATGTCTCTGGTGCTATACAGAATATCAGAAAGGGAAGCGGACAGGATGGAACATTGTCTTCATATGTGAATGTATCTGTTAAACCATGTGAAGGGATGGCGTGATTAAGGGGGAACAAATTACTTGTCTCTACAATGTCTGTGCGCAAGTCACTCCCCTCAGTGAGCTTGTCCAGGAGTGGGGAGAAMAGGGGGTTTACTTGAGATGAGAGTATATAGAGTTAACAATTGAGTTATGCCTTGGATGAGGCAATGTTTTGGTACTATGAAGTACCAGGAACGAAATTAGAACCTCGTTTTAGAGACCAAACTGAGCAATAATTTATAGCGAATGCAATCTGGCTAAGGGATACTCCTTWCTCAAGTAAAAGGCCCTTTGTGAAGAGTTCCTAAGATCTGTGGTTCGTCATGTAAGTTGAGAGGGGTGTATCTTGGCTATAAAAGATCTTTGTATTCTACTGTAGGGACTCTCGGAACTCTCGGAATCTACTGTAGGGACTCTCATTATAGACACTGAATTGATCTGAGAGTCAAAGGGCTATTGTAAAGCTCATATTAATAAAGATGAAGTTTAAGTATAACTCTGACTGGTGTGTAGTTTGTAACTCTCCTCATTTGGTAATACAGGAAATTGCCATGACAAAGGACAGCAGCCTGAGGATCATCAAATAAAACCTTAACACATTTTATAAAGTTGTCATCTAGACTAAATTTAGTCAGAGCTAAGAATAGGTAGGACCACTCCACACGGTCAAATGCTTTTTCAGCATCTAGGGAGAAAATCCACAGCACTTCGTTGGTAGGCTTGAATAACATTAAGAAGACGCCTGACATTATTACGTGAGTTGCGGCCCTTAATCAAGTCAGTTTGGTCCCCTTTCACAATTAGTGGKAATAAGTCTTCTAGTCGTGTGGCTAGGATTTAGAAAGCAATTTTCTATCCACGTTCAGAAGGGCAATAGGTCTGTATATAGGTCTTTTTGAGAAAAAGTGAAATGTTAGCTTCCCTCAGTGTTTGAGGGAGGCTTTCATTTGAAAATGAWMGGTTAAACATATCAAGCAATGGCTCAAGGATCAGGCCATGGAACTCCTTATAGAACTCARTACAAAACCTGTCTGGTCCTGGGGCCCTACCATTTWGCAAATTCTCAATTTCAAACATTATCTCTTGCTTGGTAATAGGGACATTAAMGAGAGACCTCTGAGCTCCTTACTATTTKSGAAGAACAATCTTAGAAAATAAGTCCTCCATTACTTTGGGTGCATAATTTGTCAGTTKTGAGGCATAAATATTTGCATAAAATGTCTTCATTACTAATTTAGCCATTTATTTTCATATAAATGGTTGCAATCAGAATCAGTAATAKTAGCAAATGACTGGGAGTCTGRTGTCTTTTTAGCTAGGTAAGACAAATATTTTCCTGGTTTATCGCCATGTTCATAAAGCTTTCCCCAGACAAATCTAATTTTATTTCAGCGTCCTGTTTTAGGAGAGTCCAATGTTGATCTAAGGACTGATATTTCTTTAATAGGTCAGGAGTGGGAATTTTTATGTAGTCTTCTTTAGCTGTCAATTCACACTCTAATGTTTTTGCTTTTCATGTTTTTTTTCCATCTCTTAGTGGCTGAGTTTGACATAATCAGACCCCTGGCGTACACTTTACAGGTTTCCCAAAGGAGCGAGAAGCTTATCTGTTGATTGAGAGTCAACAGAGAAAAATGCTTTAAACTCTGTAATAAAATATTATGTACAGAGCTTTTGGAAAGCATTCGGACTCCTTGACTTTTTCCACATTTTGTTACGTTACATTATTCTAAAATAGATTTTTATCAATTTGATGACAAAATATAAAACAGATTTTCAGACATTTTTGCACATTTATTTAAAATAAAAACAGAAATACCMTATTTGCATAAATATTCAGACCCTTCGCTATGAGACTCGAAATTGAGCTCAGATGCATCCTGTTTCTATTGATCATCCTTGAGARGTTTCTACAACTTGATTGGAATCCACCGGTGGTACATTCAATTGATTGGACATGATTTGGAAAGGCACACACCTGTCTATATAAGGTCCCACAATTGACAGTGCATGTCAGAGCAAAAACCAAGCCATGAGGTCYAAGGAATTGTCCAGAGAGCTTCAAGACAGGATTGTGTTGAGGCACAGATCTGGGGAAGGGCACCAAAAAATATCTGCAGCATTGAAGGTCCTCAATAACACAGTGGCCTCCATCATTCTTAAATGGAAGAAGATTGCAACCACCAAGACTCATCCTAGACCTGGCKGCGCAGCCAAACTGAGCAATTGGGCGAGAAGGGCCTTGGTCAGGGAGGTGACCAAGAACCCGATGGTCACTCTGACAGAGCTCCAGAGTTCCTCTGTGGAGATGGTAGAACCTTCCAGAAGGACAAACATATCTGCAGSACTCCACCAATCAGGAATTTATGGTAGAGTGGCAAGACGGAAACCACTCCTCAGTAAAAGGCACATGACAGCCTGCTTAGAGTTTGCCAAAASGCACCTAAAAACTCTCAGACTATGAGAAACAAGATTCTCTGGTCTGATGAAACCAAGATTGAAATATTTGGCCTGAATGCCAAGRGTCACGTCTGGAGGAAACCTGGCAACATCCCTATGGTGAAGCATGTTGGTGGCAGCATCATGCTGTGGGGATGTTTTTCAGCGGCAGGGACTGGGAGACTAGTCAGGATCGAGGGAAAGATAAACAAAGRAAAGTACAAAGATCCTTGATGAAAAACTGCTCCAGAGCACTCAGGACCTCAGACTGGGGCAAAGGTTGACCTTCCAACAGGACAACGACCCTAAGCACACAGCCAAGACAACACAGGAATTGCTTTGTGACAAGTCTCTGAATGTCCTTGAGTGGCCCAGCCAGAGCTCAGACCTGAACCCGATCGAACATATCTGGAGAGACCTGAAAATCTTGCAGCAATCCTCCCCATCCAACCTGACAGATCTTGAGAGGATCTGCAGAAAAAAATGGGAGAAACTCCCCAAATACAGGTGCGCCAAGCTTGTAGCATCATTCCCAAGAATACTGTAATCACTGCCAAAGGTGCTTCAACAAAGTACTMAGTAAAGGGTCTGAATACTTACAGTGGCTTGCGAAAGTATTCATCCCCCTTGGCATTTTTCTTATTTTGTTGCCTTACAACCTGGAATTAAAATATATTTTTTTGGGGACATTTAAACGACATTTAAATGTTTCCCCTTAAACCACTCGAGTGTTGCTTTAGCAGTATGCTTAASGTCATTGTCCTGCTGCAAGGTGAACCTCCGTCCCAGTCTCAAATCTCTAGAAGAGATTTSCCTGAAGAATTTCCCTGTATTTAGTGCCATCCATCATTCCTTCAATTCTGACCAGTTTCCCAGTCCCTGCRGATGAAAAACTTCCCCACAGCATGATGCTGCCACCACCATGCTTCACTGTGGGGATGGTGTTCTCGGGGTGATTAGAGGTGTTGGGTTTGCGCCAGACATAGTGTTTTCCTTGATGGACAAAAAGCTAAATTTTAGTCTCATCTGACCAGAGTACCTTCTTCCATATGTTTGGGGAGTCTCCCACATGCCTTTTGGCGAACACCAAACGTGTTTGCTTATTTTTTTTCTTTAAGCAYTGGCTTTTTTCTGGCCACTCTTCCGTAAAYCCCAACTCTGTGGAGTGTACGGCTTAAAGTGGTCCTATGGACAGATACTCCAGCTCCTTCAGGGTTATCTTTGGTCTRTTTGTTACCTCTCTGATTAATTCCCTCCTTGCCTGGTCCATGAGTGGGCGGCCCACTCTTGGCAGGTTTGTTGTGGTGCCATATTCTTTCCATTTTTTAAATAATGGATTTAAATGGTGCTCTGTGGGATGCTCAAAGTTTTGGATATTTAAAAAACAACTCAACCCCGATCTGTACTTCTCCACAACTTTGTCCCTGACCTGTTTGGAGAGCTCCTTGGTCTTCATGGTGCTGCTTGCTTGGTGGTGCCCCTTGCTTAGTGGTGTTGCAGACTCTGGGGCCTTTCAGAACAGGTGTATATATACTGAGATCACGTGACACTTAGATTGCACACAGGTGGACTTTATTTAACTAATTATGTGACTTCTGAAGTTATTTGGTTGCACCAGATCTAATTTAGGGGCTTTGTAGCAAAGGGGGTGAATACATATGCACGTACCACTTTTTTTTCTTTTTTTTAAACAAGTAATTTTTTTCATTTCACCTCACCAATTTTTTATATTTTCTGTATGTCCATTACATGAAATCCAAATAAAAATCAATTTAAATTACAGGTAAAATAGGAAAAACACCAAGGGGGATGCATACTTTTTCAAGGCACTGTATCTAAATGTGATATTTCCATATTTATTTATTTTTTTTTTTTTTTAGAAATTAGCAAACATTTCTAAAAAACAGTTCTTTCTTTGCCATTATGGGGTATTGTGTGCAGATTGATGAGGGAAAAAAACGAGTTAATCAATTTTAGAATAAAGCTGTAACGTAACAAAATGTGAAAAAGTCAAGGCACTGTAAATGTATGGTCGTTAAGAATGGTTGTATTCAATCTCTAATGTCTTGGGTGAATTGGGTGCCCCTCTGAGTTTTATGTCCAGGATCACCTCAGCATGATCAGATATGACTATGCTTCCTATATTAGTAGATAAAACAGACTACAAAAACGTCCTGGGCATAAAAAAGTAATATATTCTAGTCTGACATCCATGAGGTGCAGAGAAAAAAAACTCTGTTGGCAGGATGAAAGGTTCACCATACATCAGCATACCCCAGATCATCACAAATAGCTTCAAGCGAGCTAGTTTGAGGAGAGGGTGTAGCTATTCTGCTGGGAAACTTGTCAATAAGTGGTTTCAACAAACAATTAATATCTCCTCCAACCCCTGCAGTGTCAGAGTTTAATTCTGAAATTGTAGCATTTTTTTTTTCCTTCTTCAGAAGTAGCTAGGCAGGCTAATGTTAGTTAGCTAATTCATTTGCTAGCTATCATACAGTAGGCGTATATAAATAATGATATAGTTAATATAAGTAGACATGCAATCATAATTATGCAATCATAATTGACTATAGAGCATATAAAGCACCCACAAGCTACCGGTGGCTGAAAACACAATTGTGGGATGCGGGATGAATAAACTGGATGAATAAATWAAAACTTTCCGGGCAATTTGAAATGAATTCCTTCCTCCCACCCGCCTTGTCCTGCAAGTGTATACTCGTCAGATGTCATGATACGTCATCAGAAGTGTCCACTTAATTTGAGGGCTGAGTGGAGATAATGTGTCTTTTAAGTGTTTGGAATGCAGCCACTGTGTTTTTTCTACAGCACCATTTTGTTRCAATACATTTGCTATTTAACACAACCGTTTTTGTGACAAAACTATCCGTAGAGATGAAAATGCGATGGAAACGCATTGATCTTTAGATTTGATTCGATACATGAAAACTTAAGCGAAAAAGTACATTTTGTGTTCACTACATCATCACACGCGGATTTTTACCCGCAACAAGTCAGTTTGGTGGAAAGGTTCTTTAGCTGATGTTTTAATATTCACATGAAAATCTGTCGCCAATTGGACTGACTAACATAAGAGAAAAACAAAAAACATTTTTGAAATTGCACCTTAGTATTCTACTATTCTAACTCTCAACATTAAGTTGAGARCCTGAATGAGTTCGACAAAAGTTTGCCCATCCCTGGTGTAGAGTACATAAACAGTTAGTCCATATTTTCATTGTGAYAATCAATTAAACGCACAACACTGGTGTTCCCATGTCGTTGAGTGGTTCTCGTTGGGGTTAGTGGGAGGACACTGGCACCTAGTGGTTAAATCACAAACTGCACTGGCACTAATGATCAGTCTAACCATCTGAARGGTCACCTGCCATCAGCTGATATCATTAGACTCGACCACAGCAGGACTAACAACACTAACCTATTATCTAACTCATATAGAGAAGAGGTAATGTTGGAGACTGCACTACAATGTCCTATTTAAAATGTTTCAATTTACAATTTACATAATCAAARTACTTGTCCCATTTGTATCAATTATCATCCTTGATTCAATGTATTGTCACAGCCCTGTAGGTGCTGGTTGGTAAGAGGATCTCTCGCTCTCTCATTGAGGTTTAGTTAGCTCCACAGCATTGGTTGGTCACAGGTTTTGATGGGAGTGAGAGATTTTACAGGACACTCCAGGTGGGATTAATCCATTAACCCTGGTCTGGGACCTTTAACTCTGTGACCACTCTGTCCACATGCAGCTGTGGTGTGTGTGTGTGTGTGTGTGTGTGTGTGTGTGTGTGTGTGTGTGTGTGTGTGTGTGTGTGTGTGTGTGTGTGTGTGTGTGTGTGGTGTGTGTTGTGTGTGCGTGTGCGTGTGCGTGTGTGATCAGGGGCCCAGTTCTCCTCCGGATTCACTGACAGAGATGACTGGGTCAACCAGCATGGTCATTCTGTCATACATATTCATAAACTGTAATGGATGTATAAATATTCCACAACGTTAAAGCATCTAAGTCTGTCACCATTTACATTAATTTTTAAACCCCAGCACATGAACCTTCAGAGAGAGACCGGGCATATGCTGCTCACAACTTTTTTTAAAACTCAATATGATTGTAGGGGACGGCAGGGAAACAAACCTGGGTCGCTGGCGTGAAAGCCAAACATCCTATGRGCCACGCCAATCGGGCTACCCACTTGATGAGAATTGTAACGTGCTTCATATAGCAAGGATCACTACAATGAACGGGAAGGCACATCCCTGTGCCCTCACACATCCAGCCATGCGTTCGGAAGGCCTCACGGCCACCATCTCACTTCTGACACCAGTGTAGGGGAAGGTGGGGCAGGGAAGCAAACCCAGGTCACTGCTATGAAAGGCACCCTAAACGCATTGCCCCAATAGGGTTAACCCACTTGCTMGGAATTGTAAAGTGACWCATATAGCAAGGKTTGCTAGTACATGTTCTGTGGTRATRCATCCTGTGTTAACTTTGAGGTGATGCCAAAGGACAATGTCCACCAGTGCTTGAACAATAGAACTCATATTCTATTCTATTGATGCTCCCTCTTCTTATTTTCTGTTGATGTTTCCTATTCTCTTCTATTGATGTCTCTTATTTTATATTCTATTTTATTCTATAGCGGTTTCCTCTTCTATTCTAGTTTAGTCTGTCGTAGGCTATAGATGTCTGCCGTGTGGAGACATACAGGCTCAGGTCTTTGAGGACAGTATCCCCGTGGACAAAGGCTCCTCAGACCACAGAGGACAAGCTAATTGATTGGATCAGGCAGAGCGAGACCCTGTCCATCTAATTGCCGCTCCTCTTCCCAGCTGGGACCAGCTGGTAACTGTCTATTGTTTGTGTAAAAGGATTTCCTCCAAAACCACAAGTAGGTGAAGAGGCACAGAAAATCTGCTGAAATTGCGATTATGCTTCTAAATCAAATCAAAAAGTAAATACAGTATTTTTATCTCAGTCTGGAGTGTCGAGCTCAACCGCTTTAATATGCTTTTTTTGTTTTGTTTTACTGTTCAGTGCCTCAAAGAGTTTTCCATAATATCCCATGGCAACTATGATATTATATGTATTATATTATCCAGTTATTTATCAATGATATACTTTATTAACTATCTCTGTCTTATAGCATCATGAATCCTTGCGCTTTTTCCTAAACTATTTTCTTCACTCAGTTAGCGACCGTGTATAACATTTGACAGATCAAGCAAAAAAACTACGGGAAGATTGGCTACAGTAGGCTGGCTATATGAACCACAAAAGAACGACGACTGACATAGTAAGGAACTGATGAGCATACATTTAACACAGCGGCTGTCACTAGCATGCTTTGGAATGATCTAATATAACAATATATTCTAACAATAAGTGCAGATCTCTTACCATCACAGAGTGCAAAAGGAGGGTAGCGTTTTTTTTTATTATTCCAAAACCAGGCGGTCTCAGTCTGGAAATTCGCTGTATCTCTCTTATCTCGTATCTCCCTTAAAACCCCCTTGACCCTGCGCTATTCTGGTGTTGGATTGAAACCGGGTTGAGAGATTGACAGAAATATTATCCAGTAACGGGGCTGATTGATAAGACAAAACCAATAAGATTCATCGGTGGGCGAGTTTACGTTGCCTGTGGATACAGCGCTGCGTACCTCTTATATTAATATACATTTGAAGTCGGAAGTTTACATACACCTTAGCCAAGTACATTTAAACTAAATTTTTCACAATTCCTGACATTTAATCCTAGTAAAAATTCCCTGTTTTAGGTCAGTTTGGATCACCACTTTATTTTAAGAATGTGAAATGCCACAATAATAGTAGAGAGCATTACTTATTTCAGCGTTTATTTATTTCATCACATTCCCAGTGCGTCAGAAGTTTACATACACTCAATTAGTATTTGGTAGCATTGTCTTTAAATTATTTAACTTGGGTCAAACGTTTCGGGTAGCCTTCCACAAGCTTCCCACAATAGGTTGGGTGAATTTTGGCCCATTACTCCTGACAGAGCTGGTGTAACAGAGTCAGGTTTGTAGCCCTCCTTGCTCGCACACACTTTTTCAGTTCTGCCCACACATTTTCTATAGGATTGAAGTCAAGGCTTTGTGATGGCTACTCCAATTCCTTGACTTTGTTGTCCTTAAGCCATTTTGCCACAACATTGGAAGTATGCTTGGGGTAATTGTCCATTTGGAAGACCCATTTGCGACCAAGCTTTAACTTCCTGACTGACGTCTTGAGATGTTGCTTCAATATATCCACATAATTTTCCTACCTCATGAAGCCATCTATTTTGTGAAGTGCACCAGTCCCTCCTGCAGCAAAGCACCCCCACAACATGATGCTGCCACCCCCGTGCTCCACGGTTGGGATGGTGTTCTTCGGCTTGCAAAACCCCCCTTTTTCCTCCAAACAAAACGATGGTAATTATGGCCAAACAGTTCTATTTTTTTGTTTCATCAGACCAGAGGACATTTCTCCAAAAAGTACGATCTTTGTCCCCATGTGCAGTTGCAAACCGTAGTCTGGCTTTTCTATGGCAGTTTTAGAGCAGTGGCTTCTTCCTTGCTGAGCAGCCTTTCAGGTTATATCGATATAGGACTCGTTTTTACTGTGGATATTGATACTTTTGTACCTGTTTCATCCAGCATCTTCACAAGGTCCTTTGCTGTGTTTCTGGGATTGATTTGCACTTTTCGCACCAAAGTACGTTCATCTCTAGGAGACAGAATGCGTCTCCTTCCTGAGCGGTATGACGGCTGCGTGGTCCCATGGTGTTTATACTTGCGTACTATTGTTTGTACAGATGAGCGTGGTACCTTCAGGCATTTGGAAATTGCTCCAAATGGATGAACCAGACATGTGGAGGTCTACAATTTTTTTCTGAGGTCTTGGCTGATTTCTTTTGATTTTCCCATGATGTCAAGCAAAGAGGCACTGAGTTTGAAGGTAGGCCTTGAAATACATCCACAGGTACACCTCCAATTGACTCAAGTGATGTCAATTAGCCTACCAGAAGCTTCTAAAGCCATGACCAAATTTTCTGGAATTTACCAAGCTGTTTAAAGGCCCAGTCAACTTAGTGTATATACACTTTTGACCCACTGGAAATGTGATACAGTGAATTATAAGTGAAATAATCTGTTTGTAAACAATTGTTGGAAAATTTACTTGTGTCATGCACAAAGTAGATGTCCTAACTGACTTGCCAAAACTATAGTTTGTTAACAATACATTTTTGGAGTGGTTGAAAAACGAGTTTTAATGACTCCAACCTAAGTGTATGTAAACTTCCGACTTCAACTTTAAATCACAAAGAAGTAGGAAAATGTGCCTGAACAGATTTACTATTATGAATGAATTGGTTAATTATAGCCTAGTGGTAAGACAATTTCCTTCTGCACTGATGTGAGAGACAATTAGACAGGTGAAAGCAGGCTTCCAGAGGGCCACTTTATCACTTTTGACCTGTCCTGCATTTTCAGATCAGGACAGATGAAGGAGAAGAAAGGTGGAAAGGAAGCCACAGTTGACTGTTGAGAAGACAAGAGGAGAGGACAGGAGAGGAGAGGGGAAGCCACTGTAGACTTGAGATGCAGCCCTCACATCCTGTCTTTGAGACTGGATTTGGCATCTAGGAAACTATCACAGGGCAGGAGCTGGTATAAGAGAATCCGAGGAAGTGTGTGTGTGTGTGTGTGTGTGTCTGTGTGTGTGCACGCGTATGTGCATTTGTGTCTATATGTGTGTGTGTACCAGAGGGTGGGTCAGTTATTCCAGCAACCAAGACACTTCTACCAGTGGAAACTGTTTGTTTTAGAGGATGTGGTTACGACAGGACCCATTCCAAATAAGGAACGTGTTTTTGAATGTTTTTAAGGATGAGGAAGTTTGAGGAAGCAGACTGGAAATATTGAGGCTACGTGTTAACACCTCTTTCCTGACTAACTGTTCTCATTCTTTCTCCAAATATCTCCTGAGGTTACTCAGGCAAAAAGCAAGTTTAGTATTAAAAAACAGGAAGAAAATGTATGGTATCACAGTGCCTTTCTGCTTTCTAAATATTTGAACTAATTTAACTCTACTGTATATAAGAACATGAATACAGTATGTAAATATGAATAGTGTATAATAATTATTTTTGTTGTCTCTTGGTGTCTAGACATTATATGACTCTATTATCACATGTTTTATGTAATGTTCTGCACTGCTGCATGTGCAACAACTAATGTGGTTCCCAACTCTCTTCTCCTCTCACCCCAGCTCCCCAGGACAGAGCTGAATTTGGGACAGTTCAGTCACTACCCCCTTTCAAGGGGACAATACAGAGCAAGGTTACGAACCATTCAGCTTCCGCAGGACAAAGAGTCCCTGTAACCCATCCTAATAGCCCCTGGACAATAGTCAGAGAGACCCTGTAGAGGAGTTGTAGTGTATACTGAATTCAGAGCTCGGATGAGTGGAGCAGCCTGCTTGCTAGTGTATGGAAGCGAAAGGGAGGATGATAGGAGGATAGAAGACAACCATGAGGGGATATCACAAGTCTGGGTTCTGTCTGATAAAGGGTGTGTGTGTGTGTGTGTGTGTGTGTGTGTGTGTGTGTGTGTGTGTGTGTGTGTGTGTGTGTGTGTGTGTGTGTGTGTGTGTGTGTGTGTGAGAGAGAGAGTCTACCTAGAGTTCCAGAGCTCTAGGTGTTGTCTGATGACAGAGTATCTGCTTCTATTGATTCTCTCCACGGTCTCTGGGTTCTGTCTGATAAAGGGTGTGTTTGTGTGTGCATGCTGTTGTGTGTGTATTGATTAATAGCTAGAATAGAAGAGATATGTCTGAAAGCATGGATTGCTAATGCCATAATTCCTTTTGAGGTGAGTTCTACAGGGTGTATCTACCGACTAGATCGGTTTGATAGCTAATTGAGAAGACACCTTTGTTGTTGACACCTGTGTTCCTCCCAGAGGAATTGTGTCTACCAGACCTGGGTTCAAATATTATTTGAAATCTTGCTTTTACCTGCGTGTAGTGCCAGATGGGAAGGATTATACCTTTTGGGACTGTTTTCAGTGGTACATCTGGCTACGGTGTTTCAAGAGGGCGGTCACCTGTATTTGCAAGACAGAAGACACTAGATCGAGGCTGAGTACCAGCTTGTGATAGAGGAAGCTGAAGAGCCGGGCTGGAGCAAAGCCTGTACACCCTGTAGCTACACCTACCTGTGCTCTGTCTGATGTTGTTTCTGCTGAGAACTCTCCCTGGAGATAGAAGAGACAATTATTTCTCAGGTTCCCACTGGGCAAAAACTGGTTGCATCAAAGTTGTTTACGCATCATTTCAACCGCCCCAAAAATCTGTGATGACTTGGAGAACTGATTGGATTTGCACAAAAAGTCATCAACATAACGGCATTTCATTTTTTTTTTTACCCAACTTTTAACCTACTGTAAATCCAACGACATGGTGACTTATTTGTGGATTTCAGGTTGAATTCACGTTAGTTGACAACTCAACCAAGTAAATCAAAACTATAGACGTCGAACTGACGTCTGTTCCCAGTGGGTTGCTAGGACAAGCCAGGAGTAACCTCTTCCTGTGCTCCATCACCATGGTCACCCCACCTAGGTGTTCCGTTACGACACACACGCACGCACACACACGCACACGCAAACAGGGAGTGTAATAAACAACTATACACACAATCCTTCACACACAACACGGAAGTAAGCACATACACACACACTCACTCTCACATAGGGGACCAGTGTCAGAAGTTCAGGGACACAGAAAGGGTTCTTGCTGCATATGAATAATGCATGGGGGTGTAAGTGACCCTCTGCCCGAACAGACAAGCGCACACACACACACTGCCCTGACCCTTAATGCTTCAACCTCCCTACCCCCACACTTCTCCAGATATGTAAATCATCCATAGCATAAGACAAAGAGGATTTGGTCAAATTACATTGTAGAATAACACCATAAAGCATCACAATCCGTCGGTACAAAGGGTTTTATTACTATAGAAATCATTCTACATGTGCAAAACATTATATACATGTTCTGTGTGCAGCTAAAACAGATTCCATACAGTATATACATTCACCTTAGTGGACTGCCTCTCTTAAAATCAGACCCTTACTTTAAATGATCATCATCACCATCCTCATTATGATCATCATTAAAACCATCATCATCATCATCATTATCATCTTCATCATATACAATAGATTACGTCAAACTTAAGACCGTGTGATCAGCAGTTAGTAACAGCAGCCTTTCCCAAACGCCTGTGTAGTGTGTGACCCTCCTACAGCTTGTGGGGCCCACACCTGTATCATACAAAACCAGTGTTTCTGGTCTTTATATTACCATTAGCTAACAGAAATGTGTTCAATCTAAGAAAAAAAGTGGGCCAGCAAACAAGTTAGTCTGTTTTCAATGAGTTAACTCTCCTGTTGTATATAGAACATTGATTATATGCATTATTTGGCATTGAGTCATTGACTGAAAAGTTAGTCACCACCACCACAATTCACCTTTAACCTCAAGGTCCCTGGTTCAAACCTCACTCCAACTGTCCCCCTGCATTACTACAGTAGTGCAATATTCAGTCAGTGATCATATGCGCGGTGTCTGAGGAGGTCCCTGGTTCAAGCCCTGCTCCAGCTGACCCCCAACTGTATTGCTTCTGTAGTGTCACACACTCACTCATCCACTCCTCCCTACCAACAAGGTTCTCCACTTCTGGCGGTCTTTGGCCATCTTCTCCACTGTGCCCCAGCTCTGCTGATGTTAATGGATCTCAGTCTCTATTCTCCACCATATTGTCCTGGGCCTTCAATGAATAACAGTAGTGTAATGTTCAGTTAGTGATCATAGGAGCGGTGTCCAAGGTGGTTTCTGGTTCAAAGTCATGGTACTCCTCCATTTCTGTCTCCTCTGTAGCACTGTTCTGGAAATGCACATGTATTTTCTTCACTCGCTCCAGCTCTGACCCTGGCTGCTCCATCTCTACCTCCAGCATGGCCCGGCTGCTCTCTCCTCTCTCCCCCACTCCCAAGCCACTCTCCCTGGGTACGAAGGCCAGCCCTGCCCCTCTCCTGCCCATCGCCATGTGGAGGAAAGAGAAGGTATGTTCCGTCCCTCCTCCCTCGGACACACACACAGACGTTATCCCTACATTGTCCTCCAGGTCTTTAGGGGACACTGTTTCGGTATTTTTGCTGAGGATGAAGTTGAAGAAGGCTGTGACCAGGAGCATGATGCCTGGAATCATAGGGCAGAAGTTTTCAAACTGAAGAAATGCAATACGTTTAAACATCAGATGTTGTTTTGAATTTAAACTGAATCTAAAAGACATGTTGGGTGAGTATCAATGTTTGTGAATTACATCAACCTTATTAAATGTAATAATAGTGTGTAGTAGTACCTGGTAACAATAGTAATGGTTAGGTAAGGATAATGCCATGGTTAGGTAATGCTGTTACCTGGTATAACAGCATGCCACACTAACACAGGGTGAAGGAAACACACCACTGACATCATGGAGTAGTAGAGGAACTTCTGAAAGCCTCCAAGACGAGCCATCTTTCCCCACAACACAAACACACGCCACCCTGGGGGGAAACTAGAGAGAGGAGGGGGGGTGAGGAGCGGAGGTGGGTGAGGACGGGGAAAAGCAGGGGACAGAGATGGAGACAGTTTTATGTTTGAGTTTTTTTGTTAACTTCACTTATGAAAGAAATAGCCACACATCTGCTATGATTACAAAGGGCAAATTGCATCCTATTCCCTATACAACACTATGGCCCTTTGGCTCCCATAGTAGTGCACTATACAGAGAATGAAGTACCATTTTGGATGCACACTTAGACAAAGGCTTAGATGGAGATTATGGGTGGTGTACTCACGGCAGACACATCTGCAAGAGGGCATCTAGGAAGTAGGCTACCTCAAACACCATCATACCTGCCCCAGACACCCTAAGGGATTCAACACACAAACAGATCAAAGAACAGACCCAGAACCAAACAGATGCTAGTGATCAGACAACTACGGGCCAGATTAAGGGATAATGTCATACAGAGTATAACCCATGACATTCCCTATCAGAAGACTCTGTCTCTACTGTTGATAAATGTAATAAACAGTCTTGCATTTCTCTACTCCTCAGGGAGATGTTTTCCTGTTCCTGTGCTGTGTTGCTTCATGGGAGTTTAGGCATGGGTCACAGACATAATGCAAAGTAGGACAGTGACCCAGGTCACTTGCCTCTCCTCCTGCTTGCCCTGCTCTTCCTGTACTGTCTCCCCCACCCTAGACCACCCCTCACGTAGCCATCCTCCTCTTTTTACATTATGAGTGCAGATTGACCTGAAACACACATTCTTTCTTTTATTAAAGTAGTGTGTGTGGGTGTGTATGTGGGGGTGGGGGAGGGGGGTCTAGAGGGACTACTGTGTGACTTACGGGAAACTGTATGTACCAACAGTAACCTATCTAAGTGAAGCAGGAAGTTTTTATATAGCCTATCAGAGTTTAGCAGTAATTGTGTCTATCCAATGAGAGTACTCACAGCAGATAGATGGCCAGACTGTGGAACTTCCCCTGTCGTAACGTCTCCACTCCTACAACACAAAGCACTGGAGACAGCAGAAGGGCAGGTTACACATGAACACACAAACATGCACACACACACACACACACTTCACATTTTTACATTTAAACAAAATAGTGATGATGTTTCAGATGAAATTGATAGTAAATTAACTACTGAATTAAGTACTTTATTCCAAATTAACTCTAGGCCTAACTGTCCAACAGGTTATTCGTACATGTAGTGGCCACTAGATGTCAGAATTACCACATGGCTGTCTTTCCTAAGTACACTATACATACAAAAGTATGTGGACACCCCTTCAAATTAGTGGATTTGGTTATTTCATTTGAGCTCACAGCCATGGAATCATTGGCAAACATTGGCAGTAGAATGGCCTTGCTGAAGAGCTCAGTGACTTTCAACGTGGCACCGTCATAGGATGCCACCTTTCCAATAAGTCAGTTCGTGAAATTTCTGCCCTGCTAGAGCTGCCCCGGTCAATTGTAAGTGCTGTTGTTGTGAAGTGGAGATGTCTAGTAGCAACAACGGCTCAGCCATGAAGTGATTGGCCACACGTTTGAAGCGCGTAGCACTTAAAAATCGCTTGCAACACTCACTACCGAGTTCCAAACTGCCTCTGGAAGCAACGTCAGCACAAGAACTGTTTGTCTGGAGCTTCATGAAATGGGTTTCCGTGGCCGAGCAGCCGCACACAAGCCTAAGATCACCATGTGCAATGCCAAGCGTCGGCTGGATTGGTGTAAAGCTCGCCGCTATTGGACTCTGGAGCAGTGGAAACACGTTCTCTGGAGTGATGAATCACGCTTCAACGTCTGACAGTCCAACCGACGAATCTGGGTTTGGCGGATGCCAGGAGAACGCTCCATGCCCCAATGCATAGTGCCAAATGTAAAGTTTGGAGGAATAATGGTCTGGGGCTGTTTTTCATGGTTTGGGCTGGGCCCCTTAGTTCCAGTGAAGGGAAACGTTAATGCTACAGCATACAATGGCATTCTAGATGATTCTGTGCTTCCAACTTTGTGGCAACAGTTTGGAGAAGGCCCTTTCCTGTTTCAGCTTGACAATGCCCCTGTGCCCAAAGAGAGGTTCAGGAGGCCTCCCAAGTGGCGCAGTGATCTAAGGCACTGCATCGCAGTGCTACCTGTGCCACTAGAGATCCTGGTTCGTGTCCAGGATCTGTCGCAGTTGACCGGGAGACCCATGGGGCGGCACACCATTGCCTCACTTTCTCCCTCGTCTTTCCATCACTCTACTATCTCTTCAGTAAAGCTTTTACAAAAGGAGTGGTACAGCCCAACTCCTTACAAAATGTATTCAGATAAATAAATATCTGCAGTAAAGTAGGTACCACTGCAGTATGTCAGCATTACATTCAACAAAGTGAAGTGAGAGTGAGTCAACTCTTTGTGGGTTGCTTGATAAGGACAGACTACATTTCTTTAAATGGTTTAAATAGGGTTTGTGTGTGTGTGTGACTTTAAAAGGGTTTAAATATTGTGTGTGCATGCACACATGTATGTATGTTTGTGTGTGCGTTTGTGCGCACTTGTGTGTGTGTGTGAGTAATGTGACAGGGTTGAAACGGTGGTCATTACTGACATGTGGAAGTCATTGGTCAAATCTGTGTACCAGAAATGCGGTGCTGGAATCTGCACCACGGGAATATGTCTAGATCAGGGGAACGAGGCTAAACGGTTAGTAGGACTTCATGGCGTGTTAGGAGAATTAACTAGACCTGGTGGAAAATGACATGCTTCGCAAAGGGACGATGTAGATCTGAAAGGTAAGTGTATGTGTGTCAGCGTATGATCAAATTAGCCAGTAAGACAGTAAGAGATGAGTTCTGTGTGATGTGAGACTAGACACATACCACCCAGCTCAGACATATAGAATTCCCATGTATATTATACTGTAAATACCAGACCTTTAAAATGGATACAGCAGGAGGTAGAGAGTGTACTGTAGCTGAAACAAAGCAGTATGTGATTCATGCTATGATATAGTACGAGAGTAGCCTGAGGGAGCTCTGTGTCTCCGTAGCCCTCTAGGAGCACTAAAACACAGTTATATATGATACAGCAGGGTTATATACAGTACATATTAGTCTAGACTGTTTAGCCTGCGGTTCTCACTAGAGAACAAGAGGAGATAAACCTCAAGGTTCACGATTAATCCTCTACACTCACTCTCACTCACTCACTCACTCACTCACTCACTCACTCACTCACTCACTCACTCACTCACTCACTCACTCACTCACTCACTCACGCACCGCACGCACCCCAACACTCACTCACTCACTCACTCACTCACGTACTCACTCACTCACTCACTCACTCACTCACTCACTCACTCACTCACTCACTCACTCACTCACTCACTCACTCACTCACTCACTCACTCACTCACTCACTCACTCACTCACTCACTCACTCACACTCACTCACTCACTCACTCACTCACACTCACTCACGACTCACTCACTCACTCACTCACTCACTCAACTCACAACCTCTGTGACAAAATTGCAGGTCGTCTCACAGTATCATTTTAAAGTCCAGCCCTGCAGTCTGTCTCCTACCTGATGTCGTGTGAATGAGAAAGAGAGAGTGTGTGTGTCCAGTCAATTACAGTCCGAGGTCTCCTACCTGCTGACGTAGAAATACCCAGAATCCTGCAGGCAACCTCTACCATGACCCACCAGGCTTTCACCGTGCTGCCCATCGCGCAAACACTTCTCTCCTCTTTCACAACTCTTCTTTTTCTTCGTCTCTAATCCACCTCTCTCCAGTTCAAACGCCAGTCTGTGGGTTCTATTGGAGCCCGATATTAATGTGACATTCTGCAGTGCAATCTCACAGGTGAGCTTTAATAGCTACAGATACACTATTCAATTTCAGCTCCAGGGTGGCAGTGGTAACAGAGGCAGCATCCACACAGCTCCATGGTGCTCAGTCTCTCTGAGCCGCTCAGTGAGTGGCTGGGTACTAATCAGTCTCAAGCAGCATTGAAACACACACACACACACACATACACAAGCTCGTGCACACATGAACACACACACACACCATGAACACACATACACACATGAACACACACACCATGAAACACACACACACACACACACACACACACACACACACACACCCACACACACACACACACACACACACACACACACACACACACACACACACACACACACACACACCACACACACACACACACACACACACACACACACACACACAACACACAGCCTCACACACACACACACACACACACACACACACACACACACACACACACACACACACACACACACACACACACACACACACACACACACACACACACACACACACACACACACACACATTACCATACTTAGTCGGTTTATGCCGCATTCCACACACACAAGGTGAGGATCATGGTTGTGTGTGTATCGAGTGTTAGTGTGTGTGAGTGCTACAGGTTGGTGAAGGGTGTTTGTTGCAGAGTGTTCTTTCTGATGGCTGGTTAAAGATTACCTGGTTTGTGAATGACATTAAAAATAATGCTGTGGCTGGATTGCCCTTCCCAGAGGTGGTCATAAACACAGACACACACACGTACGTACACGCCACACATGCACGCAAAGACACTCACACACTTTCTGGACTGTTTGACTGCACCAAGGACAATGACCTTCAGAAGATAAGAATCCTAGCTCCCTTCACCAGCAGCATACCACTCTGCAGCCCACTGATGGCTTGCCTTGGGAGCTAGGCAGGGTTGGTCCTGATCAGTCCCTGGATGGGAGACCAAGTGCCGCTGGATGTGGTGTTGGTGGGCCAGTAGGGGGCACTCTTCCCCCTGGTCTAAGGAGATCACAATGCCCCAGGGCAGTGAAGTGCACATAGCTGAAATTATTTTACCTCACTTTGCATCTGCACATTTCTTCCAGTGAATGTGTTTTTGTAAAATATTCAGTGTAAATTGTTAAAAGTAGTCCTTATGCATAGAGTTGTATGGTTTGTTCAACTTTGAAATGAATGGTTTTTGTATGGCATATATTTTAGGGAAAGGGAAAGGGGGATACCTTCCGCATTTAACCCAACCCCTCTGAATCAGAATGGTACGGAGGGCTGCCTTAATCGACACCCACGTCTTCGGCGTCCGGGGAACAGTGGGTCTTGCTCGGTGACAGAACTTTAAGTGGAATTGCCCCTCTCTTTTTTTATCCATGGGAATACTTGGGAACAGATTTTCTAAATAACATTTTAGCTGAATTCCTGGTTATTTTACAGTCTTTTTTTTTTAAGCAAAATAAATCACATGCGGCACGGTTATGGCCCACTGCCGACCCCTGCCCTAGATGTTTAGAACATAACCTAGATGTTTGTAAAATGGCCTGGCTGTTTAAGCCCTGAGGAACTTTAAGAGTGTGAAAATGCAGTGAAGAGTGGAAAACATGCCGCCGCCACCAACAAAGACCCCTTGACCAGCGGTGACACACACACATGCGCACACACGCTTACACACACACATACTGTAAGCTGGCACACACACTGAGTACCGGACCTGTGTTAGTCCTATTGGCAGAAACACAGACAGAGCTGGAGCTCAGATTGACTCCTGTTGTGGGCTCAAGTATGTAAATCTCCTTATACACACACACCACACCACACACACACACACACACACACACACACACACACACACACACACACACACACACACACAACACACACACACACCACACACACACACACACACACACACACACACACACACACACACACACACACACACACACACACACACACACACACACACACACACACAAGCAAATGCACATGCACGCATACACAGACTCACTCACAAAGGCACCTTTGTTTCCATCTCCAAGTCCACTTGTTTCCAGCTTAACAGCCAGGTTATTTGTGTGTGTTTATCCTACTGTGATGTAAGCTTCTAGCAATAATCAACTGTTTAAATCCAAATCAAACACAACATTCGGTGAATCTGAGAAACTACGGAGGCTAACTACTGCTGGAGAGACTAAGTTTGTCCAGAAATGTTCATCAGAAAGAACACAAAATGTGAAGAATAATATGTAGGACTATTAAAGAGAGCAGTTTAAGTGGAGCATGAAGACCTGGGGTTAAATAGCAGTGATTTTCTCTGTTTAAGAGTTTTATATTTGTTTTGTCTCGTGTGTTTCATAACCATGTCTTTATAACAACTCAATAATGATGAGACATTTATCTGAAACGTGCTCATCCACAACATTACAAACCCCATGATGCTCTGCGGCACAACCCCAATACATCGCAAACGTATTCTCTGTGACCTAGGACCCAGATGACCATGGTCTGCAGCTGCAAGTGGAAGATACTGAACTGAACCACAGCAAATGTTGTCGGAACGGCTACAATCACGTGTCCTAGGAACAATGCCGTTGCTCTATAGTTCTATTAAGTATAGTTAGGTCATTGAAGCACACGTTATGCTGCAAAACATGAACAATTTTCAGCTTTATATTTTTTCTCTTTGCTGCAACTACCCAATAGGCTCAGGAGGCAAAGGTGGAGTCATGCGTCCTTTGAAACATAACCTGACAAACCTGGCTTCTTAACACCCGCCCGCTTAACCCGGGAAGCCAGCGCACCAATGTGTTTGAGGAAACACTGTTCACCTGACAACCAAGGTCAGCCTGCAGGCACCTGGCCCAATTAGTCACTAGAGCGCAATGAGCCAAGTAAAGCCCCTCTGGCCCAACTCTCCCTTAACCCGGACGACGCTGGGCCAATTGTGCTCCGCCTTATGGGACCCCCGATCACGGCCAGTTGTCATAAAGCCCGGGATCAAACCCGGGTCTGTAGTGACACCTCTAGCACTGCGATGCAGTGCCTTAGATCACTGCGCCACTCGGGAGACCCAGCTTTGTATGTTTTATCATAACCTTAGACCACAAACACCCACACTAGCCTGTAAGGAGGTCTGGTCTGGGGCGGGATGCTCTAAAACCTCTAGTCTCTCGTCTGCCTCGCCACCCTCCTCAGATGAGAGTGATATAGGTCATACGTGTTTACATCCACATGTACAGACATGTACAGGAAATCACAGAAAGGACCACCCGCTTATAATGCCCACATTTGAATGAAATGGCCTTACCACATTAACAAACAATGAATACCACAACAACAAACAGTAAACATCACATTGCAGATAGCGCATAACAAGAATATCAATGTGTGCCTTCTACCCCTATGTGGCAGTATACCAACAAGACTGGCTGGTGTAATCACTGCACATTTGTTTGGTCTGTCAGTCTCCAATCTCTCCTACACAACAAACTAGGCATAAATAATAAACCACACACATGAGGATACTGTTTGTGAAACTAAACCGTGATAGCCTGACCGAAATGGGATGTGTTGTGTGTGCGTGCTTGCATGCTTGCGTATGTGTGTGCGTGTATGCCGGAGTTTGTGTGTGTATCTAATAAAACATGTCAGACACAGACCCAGTTGCAGTCTGTTGTTGAGGTGATTAGTGGTCGTTACTCTAAGAACAGAATATTACATTACAGTGTACAGGTGGTGGAACAGACAGGCTGTCAACTGTTGCTGTCACATCCTCTAATCCTCCCTCTGCAATAGCAAACTGGGTGAGAGACGGAGAGGCACGGGTCAGAGCTGGCAGACTACTTTTCACTACACACACTCTCAGGGAATCGGGCAGAGAACACAGTCTAATAATGGGAACACAGACAGGTGTAGATAGAGTATGGTGTGGGGGGGGAAAATAACTGAAGCAAGCTGACAGATATCCAGCAAAAGTGTGATTGTAGTGTTACAGTGTAATTACAGTTCAATGTTTTCATTTGGTGAATTGAGCTGTAGACAGAGGGATTTGACACATCGACAGGCCCCCTCACACAATCATGCATGCATGCGACACATACACATACACACACTCACACAGACACTCTTCCCATATTAGCCAGCGCTGAGACATGAGTCCTGGGCCTGTAGTCTATCCACGTGGGCATCTGTTGCTCATGAAGAGTTACCCACGTGGGCATCTGTTACTCATGAAGAGTTACCTACGTGGGCATCTGTTACTCATGAAGAGTTACCCACGTGGGCATCTGTTACTCATGAAGAGTTACCCACGTGGGCATCTGTTACTCATGAAGAGTTNAGTTACCCACGTGGGCATCTGTTACTCATGAAGAGTTACCCACGTGGGCATCTGTTACTCATGAAGAGTTACCCACGTGGGCATCTGTTACTCATCTTCCTACAAGGAATACAGCTCTAATGGCGATTACAGTGGCAGTTTTATCTGGTGGTTAAACAAATTTCAGACATGCTCAGTAATTACCCTTGTACAGAAACAGTCAGAGACAAATATAGCAGTGCACTTCTCTAAAGGCTTCACTGAGTGTAAATAGTGGGATTTGTTTCTGAAAATAGACAAAATCACAATGATTAATTACATATGAAATATAGCACAAGCTGGTTATGCTGATTGTATCATATTCCAATGTGTCATTAGCTAAACCCGATTGCCATACTGATAACAGGGGTACAGTGTAGTCGAGTATTCACTACTCTAGAGTGCCACCTTGTGGTGGTAGTACTTCACTACACTAAAGTGTTGTAACACTACAGTAAGGCAGTGTGTAACAGAGACTGATGCAAACTGATGTAAAAGCAGTGGCGTGTATTCATGGATGCCAAAGGAAGCCAGGATTCTCCAAAAGAATGACCAGCAAAAAATGTTTATGTATCTTTCGTCTCTCTGTGTTTCAATTCGCAAGAGGTGAACAAAACAGTGCCCCTCTGTCTCTGTATGTATAGCCCAATCTATCTGATGCTGTCTGGTCAAAAAGAGTATGACATTGTTGCCACCTGTAGCATTGAATGCAAGGAATGCCAGAGAGCGTTTGGCATCCCTTGATAAAAAAAAGTATCAAATAATAGCCAATCAGCACTGAGTGAGTCAAACATGAATGGTCCTGGCAGACCAACAAAAAAAACGGGAAGCCACCAAACACATCACATTAGAAATCAAACGTCATTGACAGAAAACTTTAATTGTTGCGTCTCGTGTGTCGTTGTCCTCCGGTGGCTAGCTAGCTAGCTAGATACAATTGTCCCCTTCCTAAATTAGCTATGGATAGCAAAAATCACTGAAGCTGGAGACTCATATCTCCCTCACTAATTTTAAGCACAAGCTGTCAGACCAGCTCACAGATCACTGCACCTGTACATAGCCCATCTGTTAATAGCCCATCCAACTACCTCATCATCCCCATACTGTTATTTATTTAATTTATTTTTGCTCCTTTGCACCCCCTCTTTTGTATCTCTACTTGCGCACTCATCTTCTGCACATCTATCACTCCAGTGTTTAATTGCTATATTGTAATTATTTCGCCACTATGGCCTATTTACTGCCTTACCTCCCGTATCCTACCTCATTTGCACACACTGTATATAGACTTTTTCTATTGTGTTATTGACTGTATGTTTGTTTATTCATGTGTAACTCTGTGTTGTTGTTTGTGTCGCACTGCTTCGCTTTATCTTGGCCAGGTCGCAGTTGTAAATGAGAACTTGTTCTCAACTGGCCTACCTGGTTAAATATAGTGAAATATTTATGGACTTGTTTGGACTTGTGGTTTTACTTAATTCTCTGTACTGGCCAATGATTTTAACGTTGATTCTGATCCAACCATAAACTCATACATTGTGCCCCTTGCCTGAGAGGATGGGTGTTCAGTATGTAGCTGGATGTAGTAGGCTAGCTAATGTTAACTGCTGGCTCATCGTTGCCCATGAAAGGAAGTTAGGCTAGTGAGCAAGCATTTTAGCCAGGTAGCATAGGACAACAAAAACGAAAAGCGTGTATGACAGTCATAGACCGTTTAGGCAACATACAAGAGGAGGGTGGCATTGGTGTTTCTCTACAAGTCAAGTAGGGTGAGTCAACACACACACACACACACACACACACACACCACACACCACACACACACACACACACACACACACACCACACCCACACACACACACACACAACACACACACACACACACACACACACACACACACACACACCACACACACCACACACACACACACACATACACACACACACACACACACAGAAATCAGTACCATGGACAGCCACATCATATTAAGCTTAGGTTGATTGGACAAAATAATTTTTGGGGTATATTTTAGTTGTCACTGTATTAGACTAAGCATAGGTGATTAAGATGCTGTTGAAATGGTCCTGGAATAGTGGAGGCAGTGCCTGTTTTCTTTGCGACTCGCTGCAATTCTCCATGGTTCTAAGTCAATAGGTGTTTAGTAGTCAGAAACATTCACTTTCTTGACCATGCTGTCGGTCATTTAACTGTTTGTTACATGCAATATGTTTTGTGGACAGATGGTGCTCTCCGATTGTATGATGGAACAAAGGCGTGGTTGAATTTATTCTGCCACTGTGCCTTATTGTCTCAGCCTTTAGGCCTAGATATCGCGGTCACAAGGCATATGAACTAACATATTATAGAGCAAGCGATGCAATTATAACAACAAGTAGGTTGTAATATGGCATTCTTTTGCTTGGCTCCCACAGTCATTTTACCCATGCGTGTTCTTTGTCTCCTTTCCCTGTCTTTGTATGTCTGTCTCTGTCTCAGACCCAGTCTGCTTTCTTTACCACAGTCTCTGATGCTAAACATGAACAGGACACTGACCAGACGGTAACATCTGTTAGATAGCAGAATTCTTCAAGTCGGAGCGTTCTCATTTCTTTAACGTGACGAGACGTCCCCCCGATGGGGAGGACTGAGGAGGCTTGAGGAGACGAGGACATTATACATGTCTGTGTAGAGTGACTGGCCAGAGAGTCGGAGAGACGGAGAGACGGAGAGAAGAAGAGAGGAAGAGAGGGTAACACTTTATTTGGATAGTCCATCTGTAGATGCTCTACAAAGTTTGGTGGAAGAAGGATAATAGTCTGGGGCTGTGCCCCTTAGTTCCAGTGAAGGGAAATCTTGACCCTACAGACTATCAGTAAAATGTCAACAGCATGTTGGCTGACTTTCAACGAGAAAGTGTCTGTAGTCCATCTGCAGATGTTCTACAAACGTTCTGTAGACTATCAGTAGCATTTCAACAGCATATCCTTAGCCTTTCAGTAGCATCTCAGCAGTATATCCTTAGCCTTTCAGTAGCATCTCAACAGTATATCCTTAGCCTTTCAGTAGCATCTCAAACCAGTATATCCTTAGCCTTTCAGTAGCATCTCAACAGTATATCCTTAGCCTCAGTAGCATCTCAACAGTATATCCTTAGCCTTTCAGTAGCATCTCAACAGTATATCCTTAGCCTTTCCAGTAGCATCTCAACATATATTCCTAGCCTTTCAGTAGCATCTCAACAGTATATCCTTAGCCTTTCAGTAGCATCTCAGCAGTATATCCTTAGCCTTTCAGTAGCATCTCAACAGTATATCCTTAGCCTTTCAGTAGCATCTCAACAGTATATCCTTAGCCTTTCAGTAGCATCTCAACAGTATATCCTTAGCCTTTCAGTAGCATCTCAACAGTATATCCTTAGCCTTTCAGTAGCATCTCAACAGTATATCCTAGCCTTTCAGAGCATCTCAACAGTATATCCTTAGCCTTTCAGTAGCATCTCAACAGTAATCCTTAGCCTTTCAGTAGCATCTCAACAGTATATCCTTAGCCTTTCAGTAGCATCTCAACAGTATATCCTTAGCCTTTCAGTAGCATCTCAACAGATATCCTTAGCCTTTTCAGTAGCATTCTCAACAGTATATCCTTAGCCTTTCAGTAGCATTCAACAGTATATCCTTAGCCTTTCAGTAGCATCTCAACAGTATATCCTTAGCCTTTCAGTAGCATCTCAACATATATCCTTAGCCTTTCAGTAGCATCTCAACAGTATATCCTTAGCCTTTCAGTAGCATCTCAACAGTATATCCTTAGCCTTTCAGTAGTATCAACAGTATATCTCATCATTTTCAACAAAGTCATCTATAGTCCATCTATAGATGGGCAACAAGCAATCTGTAGACTATCAGTAGATTCTCAACTGCATATCAGTTACAATTTAACAGAATATTTGTTAGCATTCTAGTAACTATCTGTAGATATGCTTCTGGACTATCCAAATAAAGTTTTTAAAAAAATGTAAAGCTTAGCTGATGGTCTACAGACTATCTACTTCACATTCAAATACGTATCAACCGAGGAGCGTGTTTAGCTCATTCATTAACACTGTAATAAACCTCTGTAGATATGCATTGGGACTAAATAAAAGTGAACGTTTAATTAAGTAAATATGCAATAATCACTCAAGACATTCAAATGTGCAACTGTTGTTGGGATGACTGAAATGACCTTTTGACACTGGAGCACCTGGATAAATAAATCAAGTGTGAAAGAAACAAACAAACAATGACTATGATTCAAATCAAATCAAATCAAATTGTATTTGTCACGTACACATGTTTAGCAGATGTTATTGCGGGTGTAGCTAAATGCTTGCTCCAACAGTGCGGTAATATCTAATAATTCACAACAATAGACACAATACACACAACATAAAAGTAAAATAATGGAATTAGGGAATATATAAATATTAGGATGAAACATATCAGAGTGGCATAGACTAAAACACAGTAGAATAGAATCCTGTATATACACTACCTTTCAAAAGTTTGGGGTCACTTAGAAATGTCCTTGTTTTTGAAAGAAAATTAAAAAAAATTCCATTAAAATAACATCAAATTGATCAGAAATACAGTGTAGAAATTGTTAGTGTTGTAAATTACTTGTCACGACTTCCGCCGAAGTTGGTCCCTCTCCTTGTTCGGGCGGCGTTCGGCGGTCGAAGTCACCGACCTTCTAGCCATCGCTGATCCTCTTTTCATTTTCCATTGGTTTTGTCTCATCTTCCATCACACCTGGTTCCAATTCCATCAATTACATGTTGTGT
Source organism: Salvelinus sp. IW2-2015 (assembly GCF_002910315.2). Taxonomy (NCBI): domain Eukaryota; kingdom Metazoa; phylum Chordata; class Actinopteri; order Salmoniformes; family Salmonidae; genus Salvelinus; species Salvelinus sp. IW2-2015. The sequence goes on along the minus strand of NW_019957651.1, from coordinate 144,805 downwards.
ATTTAACCCTCTGTTTCCCCTCATGTCCTTGTCGGTGATGGTTTATTGTAAGTGCTTGTGCACGTCTGTCCTGGTGTGCGTTGGGTTATGTACCCCTTTATTTTATTAGTCTGTTTTCCGGTGGGTTTTTTGTTAATAAACTGCACCGTTGGAAACACAGTTATTTCTCTCCTGCGTCTGACTTCTCTGCCGCCAGTTCGCACCCCTTACATTACTATTGTAGCTGGAAACAGCTGATTTTTAATGGAATATCTACATAGGCGTATAGAGGCCCATTATCAGCAAGCATCACTCCTGTGTTCCAATGGCACATTGTGTTAGCTAATCCAAGTTTATAATTTTAAAAAGGCTAATTGATCATTAGAAAACCCTTTTGCAATTATGTTAGCACAGCTGAAAACTGTTGTCCTGATTAAAGAAGCAATAAAATTGGCCTTCTTTAGACTAGTTGAGTATCTGGAGCATCAGCATTTGTGGGTTTGATTACAGGCTTTTCTTTCAAAAACAAGGACATTTCTAAGTGACCCCAAACTTTTAAACGGTAATGTACATATGAGATGAGTAAAGAAAAACATGTAAACATTATTAAAGTGACTAGTGTTCCATTATTAAAAAGTGGCCTGTGATTTCAAGTCTATGTACAAGTATATGGGGCAGCAGCCTCTAAGGTGCAGGGTTACGTAACCGAGTGGAAGCCGCCTAGTGATGGCTATTTAAAACCTCTACAGGATCGGTGTTCCACCTGCGGGACGGTTGAGCTAACGTAGGCTAATGTGATTAGCATGAGGTCGTAAGTAACAAGAACATTTCCCAGGGCATAGACATATCTGACATGGGCAGAAAGCTTAAATTCTTGTTAATCTAACTGCGCTGTCCAAATTACATTAGCTATTACAGTGAAATAATTGCATGCTTGAGGAGAGTGCACAGTTATGGACTTGAAAATGTATTAATAAACCAATTAGGCGCATTTGGGCAGCTTTAATACAACAATTTGAATAGAAATTCAATAGTTCATTGAATCAGTCTTAAACTTTGCACATACTCTGCTGTCGTCTAGTGGCCAAAATCAAAATTGCGCCTAGATTCCTAAGTCACATATTGGCCTTTCTCTTGCATTTCAAAGATGATGAGAAAAAAACACACAAAAAACTCATGTTTTACCAGATATTTTACCAGATCTAATGTGTTATATTCTCCTACAATAATGTCACATTTCCACAAACTTCAAATTGTTGCCTTTCAAATGGTATCAAGAATATGCATATCATTGCTTTAGGTCCTGAGCTACAGGCAGTTAGATTTGGGTATGTCATTTTAGACCAAAATTGGGAAAAAAGGGTCCGATCCGTGTCTCTCGGCCTTGAGATAGAAGATGTTTTTTAGTCTCTCGGTCCCAGCTTTGATGCACCTGTACTGACCTCGCCTTCTGGATGATAGTGGGGTGAACAGGCAGCGGCTCGGGTGGTTGTTGTCCTTGATGATCTTTTTGGTCTTCCTGTGGCATCGGGTTCTGTAGGTGTCCTGGAGGGAAGTATTATATGCGTGGGTCAGACCGCACCATCCTCTGGTTGCAGACGGTGCAGTTTCCGTACCAGGGTGTGGATGAACCATTTCAGATCGTCAGTGATGTGTACTCCGAGGAACTTGAAGCTTTCCACTTGTTCCACTGTGGTCCCATCGATGTGGATAGGGGCATGCTCCCTCCGCTGTTTCCTGAAATCCACGATCAGCACCTTTGTTTTGTCGACATTGAGTGAGAGGTTATTTTCCTGGCACCACACTCCCAGGGTCCTCACCTCTTCCCTGTAGGCTGTCTCGTCATTGTTGGAAATCAGGCCTATTACTGTTGTGTCCTCTGCAAACTTGATGATTGAGTTGGATGCGTGAGTGGCCACACAGTCATGGGTGAACAGGGAGTACAGGAGGGGGCTAATCACACACCCTTGTGGGGTTCCTGTGTTGAGGATCAGCAAAGTGGAGGTGTTGTTTCCTACCTTCACCACCTGGGGGCGGCCCGTCAGGAAGTCCAGGACCCAGTTGCACAGGGCAGGGTTCAGACCCAGGGCCCCGAGCTTAATGATGAGCTTGGATGGTACTAGTCAATGAACAGCATTCTTAGATAGGTATTCCTATTGTCCAGATGGGATAGGGCAGTGTGCAGTGTGATGGCAATTGTATTGTCTGTGGATCTATTGGTGTGGTAAGCAAATTGAAGAGGGTCTAGGGTGTCAGGTAAGGTAGAGGTGATATGATCCTTAACTAGCCTCTCAAAGCACTTCATGATGACAGAAGTGAGTGCTACTGGGCAATAGTAATTTAGTTCAGTTACCTTTGCTTTCTTGGGTACAGGAACAATGGTGGACATCTTGAAGCAAGTGGGGACAGCAGACTGGGATAGGGAGAGATTGAATATGTCCGTAAGCACTCCAGCCAGCTGGTCTGCGCATGCTCTAAGGACACGGCTATGGATGCTTTCTGGGCCGCCAGCCTTGCAAGGGTTAATGTCTTATTCACGTTGGCCATGGAGAACGAGAGCCCACAGTGCTTGGGAGCGGGCCACGTCGGTGGCACTGTGTTATCCTCAAAGCGGGCGAAGAAAGTGTGTAGCTTGTCTGGAAGCAAGACATTGGCGTTGAAGCTAGAATCCTTAATTGAAACAATAACAAAGCGGACACCCACCTCTGTTTTGGTAAAAAGCTGAGGCGTGGGCCTGGATAAATGTAACCACAGAGCTATGTATGCAAGGACTTGACCATCCATTGTATCAAAAATATAGTTTGAACCACATTTTGAGGCTCTACAGTGTTTGTTTAAATTGTCATTGTTTACAAACATTGGAGTAAAACAAGCTTATATTTTGGGTTCTGATGGGGTACAACAGTTGAACTAAGCACATGAGGCATTCATAAGTTATAGGGTAAGCATGAGTTTTTATTCACCAAAGTAACAACAGTGTGGTTAAAACTGTGTAACTTACAGTAGTTGTAGTCATGATTTGGTAGCTATAAACATAGTTATATTTTGGGGTTGTTACATAGTTATTAATTTATTTCCAGATATCTTCTAAACGACCCACAAAGCACTATTTCTCAACGTCATATGGAGAATCTACTCTGTGTTAGCTAGCTCGAGCTGGCTAACGTTAGCCACTAGCCATGCAGTCCAAGTGTTGGCAGTGGCGAGTTACAATCACAAGGAAGTGTTACGTAAACAAGGCACAGATGGGGAATGTGCAGCCATGCAGCATCCTCATGTGCTTCACATACTTTGTGGCTGGGTTATCTAGTAAAGGAAACCTGTTACCATGGCAGGCTCTGGTGCCTTTTTGCCGTGGGCTCAAAACGAAAGAGAAAATCATACCTGCTTGCTCTTATGTAGTACTGTACCTAATCTGTTCTCCTTTTTGTTTTGTCAAATTTTCGGCATGTTCTCTGTGAAGTAGGCTATGGGAGTTTTGTAAATATTTCCATCTTGGCTTAGTGCTAGCACACTAGCTGACTGACATCTGTTCTTTTGGCTATTGGATTTCCCTCACTGACTCTCCCTCGGACCGCTGAAGTGCCCACCTGCCCCTCTTTGGTAGCTAACTCAGCCAGCACTCTTTTTAAAGTTTTACCATCGGATGGGCTCAATCTGTAAGTCTCTGTGCTTTTGTTCTGCTGTTATGTTTTAGTTGTGTTAGTTGTGTTCTCCAGTTGTTGGGCTCTGGTGTGCCGACCATAACCATGGTGGTGGGCTAGGCTGGCTAGACTAATAGGTAGCTGGCTAAATAGCTAACGTTAGCTGTAAGCTAACTTGTGGACTCATGCAGTGCTAGCGTAACGTTAGCAGGCTGGTAGGGCTAACGTTAGCAGGCTAGTTGGCTAGCAACCTTGCAAGTTGATTTGTAACAATACATTTATAAAGTATTTTCTTGTAAGTTGGCAAGAAATGTAATTGAAATCAGTAGCCATAAGTGCAAACAATCTGTTTTAATTTGAAGTTACTTATTTTGGTTTACATTATAGGAAATAGGCTGGCTAGCCGGGTCCTCCATATTACATCACACCACAGGAAAAAAATTTGCCGACATGACTTTGGAATTCTGATCGGTTTTACGTAATAACTCAAAAAATAGAAAGGTGAGGTGTAACTTTGCATTGGGAATTTTGATTCTAATGCGAATCCATATGTTACATGTGGTTATGTGTATGTTACCTACCCTTTAAGCCCATGTAACCATTAAGCCCACTTCCATCTTTGGATGAAAACAGTAAGACAAAAAACATTTCTGCTATTTCATGTTTCAACTATGTGGTTGTTGTATCCATAACAGTTTACAGTTATTCAATAAAACATTTTATTATTAAGTTATTGACAGTTATGTGTACGTTCCTACTACTGTGGAGGCCAATTTCAAAGCTGCAAAAAAAACTTTGGTGTGTAGGCGACTCAGATAAACACATTTTTCAGATATTTGGTACATTCTCAGATAAGTGATCATACAGTACTTCAAGGGAAAACTCACTATTTCCAGTCTCCCTACATAATTCTATCAGGAATCAAGGTAAGACCCAAGTGCAGACTGTGTGAAGTAACAATGTTTATTGTAACAACAGAGGCAGGCAAATGACAGGTCAAGGTAGGCAGGGGTCGATCATCTAGAGTAGGAGCAAAGGTACAGGACGGCAGGCAGGCTCAGGGTCAGGGACGGTCAGGGTGGTCAGGCGGGCGGGTACAGTGTCAGGACAGGCAAGTGCCAAAAACCAGGAGGACGAGAAAAAGAGAGGCTTGGAAAAGACGGGAGCTGACAGGACAAACGCTGGTAAGCTTGACAAACAAGACGAACTGGCACAGACAGACAGAAAACACAGGTATAAATACCCAGAGGATAAGTGGGGAAGATGGGTGACACCTGGAGGGGGTGGAGACAAGCACAAGGACAGATGAAACAGATCAGGGCGTGACAAAAAGCTAAGAAGCCTTTTGGACCTAGACTTGGCTCTCCAGTATCGCTTGCTGTGCGGTAGCAGAGAGAAGGGTCTATGACTAGGGTGGCTGGAGTCTTTGACAATTTTTATGCACTATAGCGATATTCTTACATTGAGCCTGCTGTCTGTTCTAAATATTTATGGGGTCATGTTTTTCAGCAATTATTGTGTACTTTGTGTTTCGCCGATCGCACGATCACGCTAGCAACAAGTAGATATACTTAGAATAAGAATAAGGCTATAACGTAATAAAATCTGGAAAAAGTTAAGGGGTCCGAATACTTTCCGAATGCACTGTATTCAGAAGAAGAAGAATATAGTCTTGTCGTTGTAATTATTGAGAAATCTCATATAATCAGTGCATGATAAAATATCTCCCGTCAACCTGTTGAAACTAATACTACCGCTGTTGTTGTTTTTGTGAAAATCGCTATTGGCTCCTTGATTTGTCACTAGAAGTCACCAGATTATATGAGTTGATTGCCCCCCATCTATCTTCTGAGCTCGTGCTGCTAGGTGACCTAAACTGGGACATGCTTAATTAACACCCCGGCCATCCTACAATCTAAGCTTGATGCCCTCAACCTCACACAAATTATCAATGAACCTACCAGGTACAACCCCAAATCCGTAAACACGGAAACCCTCATAGATATCATCCTAACTAACTGTTCATCAAATATGCATAGTCACTTTAACCATATCTACATGTACATACTACCTCAATCAGCCTGACTAACCGGTGTCTATATGTAGCCTCGCTACTGTATATAGCCTGTCTTTTTACTGTTGTTTTATTTATTTCTTTACCTTGTTCACCTAATACCTTTTTTGCACTATTGGTTAGAGCCTGTAAGTAAGCATTTCACTGTAAGGTCTACACCTGTTGTATTCAGCGCACGTGACAAATAAACTTTGATTTAATTTGATTTGATCTATCTTCAGAGCTCGTGCTGCTAGGTGACCTAAACTGGGACATGCCTAACACCCCGGGCCATTGTTAGGATTTATGTTTATGCACTATAGCCGGTTAGCATATTGTTTGAAGATGAATATTGTTTTGTTACACACAAATAATACAGAGGGGGGGGGTGTGTGTAGGTGTAAGGACTGACCAACACAGGCCATAAAAGCTGTGGTCAGTCTGGAGAGGGGAGGGGTGCATCTCTCTAGGCCAACCAGGAGTTTAGAATACTGGACAATACCATATTAGGAACTGTTTCAGTGTAGAATCGACAGACACAAGACGGAACTAATCTACCCACAAATCCGAGGGCCAGCAAAGGCGTGGCAAAGTCTAAACCACGCCCAGCCTCTACTGTGATAGGCCAAAAGACGCGTTGGAACTACGTCATCACAGTATAAGAACAGCTGTTTACGTACTTCCTGCAGTTCCCTGTTAACCCTGCGTGGTGATACAGCGAACCCGTATATACGAAAATTGCATTTGCCATTCATTGTTTGCGGTAATTAAACATAATTAAAGAAAGTTAGCAGACCTTGCTTTTTATTTATCCTGACACCGGATGTGTTACACGCAGCGTTCACACCATCCTACAATCTAAGCTTGATGCCCTCAATCTCACACAAATTATCAATGAACCTACCAGGTACAACCCCAAATCCGTAATAACAGGCATCCTCATAGATATCATCCTAACCAACTTGCCCTCCAAAGAACAAACAGATCACCGACCATTTCGAATCCCACCGTACCTTCTCCGCTATGCAATCTGGCTTCCGAGCTGGTCATGGGTGCACCTCAGCCACGCTCAAGGTCCTAAATGATATCATGACTGCCATCTGTCATGATTGTCCATGGGAGAGAGAGAGGACCAAGGCGCAGCGTGTAAAAAAAATACCTCTTCTCTTTATTTAGAAGATAACCAACGAAGCAAAAACAACAAATAGATAACCGTGAAGCTCTAACCGACAAAATGCAAACATGCAACCTTGACACAGACCTAGACATAACACAGAACTAGACATAGAACAGAACTAGACATAGAACAGAACTAGACAATGACCCAACAACAGCTAAAGCCTATGGCAGCCTTAAATATGGTTCCCAATTAGAGACAACAGAAACCAGCTGTCTCTAATTGAGAACCCATTCAGGCCACCATAGACTTTCCTAGAAAACTACACACCCATAGACACAGCTAGATACATACATTCAACACAAACCCATAAACTACAACCAACACCCCGCTCTACCATATAATACCCCAAAATACACACATAACCCATGTCACACCCTGACCTAACTAAAATAATAAATAAAACAAATAATACTAAGGCCAGGGCGTGACATAACCCCCCCCCTTAAGGTGCGAACTTCGGGCGACCAGCACATAGTCTTGGGGAGGGTCTGGGTGGCTTCTTCCACGGCGGCGGCTCGGGCACTGGTCGTGGTCCCCACCCACCTTATTAGGGGCAGCACCGGGATAAGGGCAGCACCGGAGTAAGGCGGGAGCCGGGAAGGCAGCACGGGATAAGGGGCAGACCGGGATAAGGGCAGCACCGGATAAGGGGCAGGTCCTGGCTGAGGAACTCTGGGAGATCCTGGCTAGGACTCTCGGTCCTGGGCTGAGGGATTGGCAGGTCCTGGCTGAGGGACTCTGGCAGGTCCTGGGCTGGGGACTCTGGCAGGTCCTGGCTGAGGGACTCTGGCAGGTCCTGGCTGAGGGACTCTGGCAGGTCCGGCTGAGGGACTCTCGGGGTCCGGGCTGAGGGACTCTGGATCGGCTGAGGTGTTGGCAGGTCGGGCTGAGGGACTCTGGCAGGTCCGGGCTGAGGGACTCTGGCAGGTCCGGGCTGGGGGACTCTGGCAGTCCGGGCTGGGGACTGGCAGGTCCGGGCTGAGGGACTCTGGCAGGTCCGGGCTGAGGGACTCTGGCAGGTCCTGGCTGAGGGCGCTCGGCAGGTCCTGGCTGAGGGACTTCTGGCAGGTCCTGGCTGAGGAACTCTGGCAGTTCCTGGCTGAGGGCTCTGGCAGGTCCTGGCTGAGGGAGCTCTGGCAGGTCCTGGCTGGACGGCTCTGGCAGTGGCTGGACGCGTCTGGCAGTCTGGCTGGCGGCTCTGGCAGGTCCTGGCTGGACGGCTCTGGCAGGTCCTGGCTTGGACGGCGGATCCTGGATGGACGACGGATCTGGCTGATCCGGTCTGGCGGAGGTCTGGCTGTCCGGTCTGGCGGAAGCTTGGTGATCCGGTTGGCGGAGGTCTCTGTGTCGGCTGGCGGAAGGCTCTGGCTGATCGGTGCTTGGGCAGACCGCTCTGCGGTGCTTGGCAGACGGGCGCTCTGACGGTGTTGGAGCGGGCCGCTCTGACGGTGCTTGGCAGACGGGCCGCTCTGGGGTGCTTGGCGAGCGGGCCGCTCTGACGGTGCTTGGCAGACGTGACTCAGACGGCGCTGGGCAGCGGGTGACTCAGACGGCGCTGGCAGACGGGACTCCGGCACTGGGCAGACGGGTTGACTCAGACGGACATGGGCAGACGGGTGACTCAGAGCCGGCACTTAGGGCCGACGGGTGGACTCGACGGCCGTGGGCAGACGGGTGCTCAGACGGCACTGGGCAGACGGGTGACTCAGACGGCACTGGGCCAGACGGGTGACTCAGACGGCACTGGGCGACGGGTGACTCAACGCACTGGCAGCGGGTGACTCAGAGGCACGTGACGGGCAGACGGGTGACTCAGACGGCACTGGCAGAGCGGTGACTCAGACGGCACTGGCGACGGTGACTCAGACGGCACTGGGCAGACGGGTGACTCAGACGGCACTGGGCAGACGGGTGACTCAGACGCACTGGGCGAGCGGGTGACTCAGACGGCGGCAGCGGGTGAGGCTGGGCAGCAGGGTGACGTCAGACCAACTGGGCAGACGGGTGACTCAGACGGCACTGGGCAACGGGTGATCTAGACGGGCACTGGGGCAGACGGGTGACTCAGAGCGGCACTGGCGACGGGTGACTCACGGCATGGCAGACGGTGACTCAGGCGGCACTGGCAGGGACGGGGGGTGACTCAGACGGCACTGGGCAGACGGTGACTAGACGGGGGATGGGGCAGACGGGTGACTCAGACGGGCACTGGGCAGCGGCGCTGACTTCGAGGACTGGGCAGACGGGTGACTCAGACGGCACTGGGCAGACGGATGACTCTGGCCGGCTGAGACGCACTATAGGCCTGATGCGTGGTGCCGGAACCGGAGGTACCGGGCTGGGGACACGCACCTGAAGGCTAGTGCGGGGAGATGAAACAGGGCATACTGGAACCTGGATAAGCACATTAGGCCTAGTGCGTGGTGCTGGAACTGGTGGTACCGGGCTGGAGCGGAAAGGTACTACAGGAGGTGCAGGACTAGGGAGGCACACAGGAGACCTGGTTCGTGGGACTGTCATTCCCAGACGGTTAGCACGCAACTCAGGACGAGCATGGAGAACTGACTCAGGTAACATCACCTCCCGCACACGCTCTGTCGGGTGGATGTCGTGCCTCACGCACCAACACAGCAGCTTCCTCCTTTCACTCTCCTCCAAACTCCTCAATAAYTCCTTAACAGTCTCTGTATTATTTCCATTGCTCACCTCCAGTATTAGCACACTTGGCTCTGGTTCCCTCCTTTCACGCTGCTTGGTCCTTCTGGGTTGGGTCATTCTGTCACGAACGAAGCAAAAACAACAAATAGATAACCGTGAAGCTCTAACCGACAAAATGCAAACATGCAACCTTGACACAGACCTAGACATAACACAGAACTAGACATAYKACAGAACTAGACATAGAACAGAACTAGACAATGACCCAACAACAGCTAAAGCCTATGGCAGCCTTAAATATGGTTCCCAATTAGAGACAACAGAAACCAGCTGTCTCTAATTGAGAACCCATTCAGGCCACCATAGACTTTCCTAGAAAACTACACACACCCATAGACACAGCTAGATACATACATTCAACACAAACCCATAAACTACAACCAACACCCCGCTCTACCATATAATACCCCAAAATACACACATAACCCATGTCACACCCTGACCTAACTAAAATAATAAATAAAACAAATAATACTAAGGCCAGGGCGTGACACCATCAATAAGAGACAATACTGTGCAGCCGTATTCATCGACCTGGCCAAGGCTTTCGACTCTGTCAATCACCACATTCTTATTGGCAGATTCAACAGCCTTGGTTTCTCAAATGACTGCCTCGCCTGGTTCACCAACTACTTCTCTGATAGGGTTCAGTGTGTCAAATCGGAGGGCCTGTTGTCCGGACCTCTAGCAGTCTCTATGGGGGTGCCACAGGGTTCAATTCTCGGGCCGACTCTCTTCTCTGTATACATCAATGATGTTGCTCTTGCTGCTGGTGATTCTCTGATTCACCTCTACGCAGACGACACCATTCTGTATACCTCTGGCCCTTCTTTGGATACTGTGCTAACTAACCTCCAGACGAGCTTCAATGCCATACAACTCTCCTTCCGTGGCCTCCAACTGCTCTTACATGCAAGTAAAACTAAATGCATACTCTTCAACCGATCGCTGCCCGCACCTGCCCGCCCGTCTAGCATCACTGCTCTGGACGGTTCTGACCTAGAATATGTGGACAACTACAAATACCTAGGTGTCTGATTAGACACCTAGGTAAACTCTCCTTCCAGACCCACATTAAGCATCTCCAATCCAACATAAAATCTAGAATCGGCTTCCTGTTTTGCAACAAAGCCTCCTTCAGCCATGCTGCCAAACACACCCTCGTAAAACTGACTATCCTACCGATCCTCGACTTTGGCGATGTCATTTACAAAATAGCCTCCAACACTCTACTCAACAAATTGGGTGCGGTCTATCACAGTGCCATCCGTTTTGTCACCAAAGCCCCATATACTACCCACCACTGTGACATGTATGCTCTCGTTGGCTGACCCACGCTTCATACTCGTCGCCAAACCCACTGGCTCCAGGTCATCTACAAGTCTTTCTAGGTAAAACCCCACCTTATCTCAGTTCACTGGTCACCATAGCAGCACCCGCAGCATGCGCTCCAGCAGGTATATTTCACTGGTCACCCCCAAAGCCAATTCCTCCTTTGGCCGCCTTTCCTTCCAGTTCTCTGCTGCCAATGACTGGAACGGACTGCAAAAATCACTGAAGCTGGAGACTCTTATCTCCCTCACTAGCTTTAAGCACCAGCTGTCAGAGCAGCTCACAGATCATTGCACCTGTTCATAGTCCATCTGTAAATAGCCAATCCAACTACCTCATGCCAATACTGTATTTATTTATTTATTTTGCTCCTTGGCACCCCACTACCTCATGCCAATACTGTATTTATTTATTTATTTTGCTCCTTGGCACCCCACTACCTCATGCCAATACTGTATTTATTTATTTATTTTGCTCCTTGGCACCCCAGTATCTTCCTTGCTCCTTGGCACCCCAGTACTTGCACATTCATCTTCTGCACATCTATCACTCCAGTGTTTAATTGCTATATCGTAATTACCTTGTTCTCAACTAGCCTACCTGGTTAAATAAAGGTGAAATATATATATTTTTTTTAAATCCACAGATGACGCAATCTCAATTGCACTTCACACTGCCTTCTCCCTCCTGAACAGGAGAGGAAATAACTATGTGTGAATGCTGTTCATGGACTACAGCTCAGCGTTCACACCATAGTGCCCTCCAAGCTCATCACCAAGCTGGTGACCCTGGGACTGAACACCACCCTCTGCAACTGGATCCTGGACTTCCTGACAGGCTGGCCCCAGGTGGTGAGGGTAGGCAACAACACCTCTGCCACGCTGTGTGTTTAGTCCCCTCCTGTACTCCCTGTTTATCCACGACTACGTGGCCATGCATGACTCCAACACCATCATCAAGTTTGCTGACCGCACGACTATGGTAGGTCTGATCACTGATGGCGATGACACAGCCTACATGGAGGTCAGAGACTTAGCAGTGTGATGCCAGGACAATAACCTCTACCTCAACGCCAGTAACACCAAGGAGCTGACCGTGGACTACAGGAGAAAGAGGGGAGAGGACTTACCATGATCCACAAACACCCACATAGTCGTGAAAAGGGCACAACAGTCCCTCAGGAGGATTCTCAAACAGTTCTATAGCTGCACCATTGAGAGCCTCTTGACTGGCTGCATCATCGCTTGGTATGGCAAATGCACTGCCATCGACTGCAAAGCACTACAGAGGGTGGTGCGGACAGCCCAGTACATCACTGGGGCCAAGGTCCATGCCATCCAGGACCTCTATATCAGGCGACGTCAGAGGAAGGCCCGAAAAATTTGGAAAAGACTCCAGCCACCATAGCCATAGACTGTTCACTCTGCTACTGTCTGGCAAACGGTACCAAAGCATGGGCTCTTGCACCAACAGGCTCCGAGACAGCTTCTACCCCTAAGCCAAATAAATTGTCTGCTAAATAGTTTATTAAATGGTTACCCGGACTATCTGCACTGACCCTATGCACACTCACAAGACTATATATACACACTATATACACACTCACTCACTAATACACACTACACTGACATTCTCACACAAAACTGACACACATTCACATACACTACATACGCACACATACACACATGCATACACAACACAAATACACATACACGCGCACACACACTTTTACAATCATCACATGCTGCTCTGTTTCTTATTTGTATTATTATCTATCCTCATGCCTAGTCACTTTACCCTTCTTTCATGTACGTGCACTGAACAAAAATATAAACGCAACATTCAACAATTTCAAAGATTTTACAGAGTTACAGTTCATATAAAGAAATCAGTCAATTGAAGTAAATTCACGAGGCCCTAATCTATGGATTTCCCATGACTGGGAATACTGATATGCATCTGTTGGTCACTGATACCCTAAAAGAAAAGGCAGAGGTATGGATCAGAAAACCAGTCAGTATCTGGTGTGACCACCATTTGCCTCATGCAGCGCGGCATCTCTTTCACAAAGAGTTGATCCGGCTGTTGATTGTGGATTGTGGAATGTTGTCCCGCTCCTCTTCAATGGCTGTGCGAAGTTACTGGATATTGGCGGGTACTGGAACACGCTGTCATGCACGTCAATCCAGAGCATCCAAACATGCTCAATGCGTGACATGTCTGGTGAGTATGCAGGCCATGGACGAACTGGGAGATTTTCAGAATCCGTTTATTGTGTAGAGGTCCTTGCAACATGGTACCGGGCATTATCATGCTGAAACATGAGGTGATGGCGGCGGATTAATGGTACGAAAATGGGCCTCGTCACGATATCACTGCACATTCACATTGCTATCGTTAAAATGCGACTGTTTTCATTGTCCGTAGCTTATGCCTGCCCATACCATAACCCCAAACACACTGTCTGCCATCAGCCCGGTGCAGTTGAAACTGTGATTCATCCGTGAAGAGCACACTTCTCCAGCATGCTAGTGGCCATTGAAGGTGATCATTTGCCCACTGAAGTTGGTTACGACGCCAAACTGCAGTCAGGTAAAGACTCTGGTCAGGATGACGAGCACGCAGATGAGCTTCTCTGAGACGGTTTCTGACAGTTTCTGCAGAAATTCGTCGGTTGTGCAAACTAACAGTTTCATCAGAAGTCCGGGTGGCTGGTCTCTTCCCGGATGTGAAGGTCCAGGGCTGGCGTGGTTACACATGATCTGCGGATGTGAGGCCGGTTGGACGTACTGACAAATTCTCTAAAACAACATTGGAGGTGGCTTATGGTAAAGAAATTATGTGCACCTGTGTAATGATCATGCTGTTTAATCGGCTTCTTGATATGCCACACCTGTCAGTCAGGTGGATAGATTATCTACAAACAAATTTGTGCACAACATTTTAGAGAAATAAGCTTTTTGTGCATAAGGAACATTTCTGGGATCTTTTATTTCAGCTCATGAAACATGGGACCAACACTTTACGTGTTGTGTTTGTATTTTTGTTAAGTATATACCTCAAACACCTCACACCCCTGCACATTGATCTGGTACTGGTACTCCCTGTATATAGCTCCATTCATGTGTATTTTATTCATGGTAAAGTCTACACTTGTTGTATTAGGCGCATATGACAAATACAGTTTGATTTGATTGATATCATTTGTTTGTCTCCTGAAAAGACATGACACCTGGTCCTTTGTAGCTCAGTTGGTAGAGCATGGTGCTTAAACCCACTATGCCAGGGTAGTGGGTTCAATTCCTGAGACCACCCATATGTAGAAGGTATGCATGCATGACTGTAAGTTGCGTTGGATAAAAACATCTGCTAAATGGCATATATTATTATAAGACTGAGGATATGTAACCATTAGGGCTGTCAAGCAGTTAATTAAAATAATTAATTAATTAAACATGATTTTCTGTATTCGTGTTTTTTTGTGTGTTGAATTTGCCAGAATTTCGTCCCTAAATGAAGCTTTTTAGATTTAAAAAGCAGTGCATTGAGTTCCAGGCATACTATACTTTGATTGTAAGGAAGGAAACACAAAATAATCTGTATCAGAAACAAAACGCTCCAAATGTCTAGTCTATTTTACCATTACCTTACGGGACACAATTATTTCCTTACGGAGTTATCAAGAGATCATTTGATTTGATTTATTCTAATTTGTTTATTTTTGATTTAACAGGCAGTGTTGTTGTTTTTTTCCGGACCCGTGGATCACGATGTGAGTCATGTGTCCCAAGGGCCCTTTGGTAAATATGCAAATAGATTTTATTCACATGCCTGATTAATTGTCGCTTTCCCCACCTCAAGTGATATATGTGTATTGCTGCTGTTGTTTTCTTTTGTTTTCTTTGTTTTTGTCTTGCTTCAATAACAAATCTCACCAGATTGGGTCTGCTGGATGGTCATGATTTCTCCCTAAGGATTAGTCGTCTGACTCCCTGACCTGTAACGCCGCAGTGAGATCGCCAAGATGACAGGGGAGTATGAGCTAATTTGGTGGTGGTGGTGGTGGTGGGGGGGTTAAACTGTGTGTTGTTATTCCCTATGACATACGTCTTAGAAGTCTGAATTTACATTAATTACAAATGCCCTAAACTAAACTGTTGTTCTGGTCTGTCCTCTCTCAAGGTAATGGCGGAGATGGTATCTAGATGCATGGTAGATCATTTGGCCGATGAACAGTGTGAACCTCAACACCCCCTCTAACCGGCTGAAAATGGCTTAAATTGCGGTCAGTATGGTCCTTCACCACTTCTTCCGTGAGACCTGAGTCCGAGCCAGCAACCTGTACACAGCAGTCGAAGATATCAACTGCCTTTTCTCTCATGCTCTTTCTCTCAGGAGCAACATGGGGTGCATGTGGAGTGAGCATGGAGAGAGATCCAGTCCAAACTTCTCTCATGCTGCTGGTGTCCTAGTAGGAAAATGGACAAAGACATAATGGACTGTAAAGGACAGTGGTGGCTCAGGTGAGAGACATTATCAAGGGCCATCCACTTTGAACGTGTGCCATTAAAAAGGGCAGACTAAAACACTATCTGAAGAAGAATATGAAGAAACGCCAGGAAGAATGAGTGCTGGGACGGGGGTTGGTCAACCATGCCAGTAATTGATTTAGGCTTGTTCAAAATGGTTTATTTGGGGTATCAGCTTGATTGTGGAGGTCTGCACACTGCAAAATGTTGTCATTTAGAATAAGAATGCATTGAAATACCAATCTGTCATTAACATAAGTGACGAGAAAAGCAAGGGTCTTAAATTAAAGGGATAGAACCAACGTGAAGCACTAAGTACTCATTCTAAATTTGGGTTGGATAATTTATCAATAGTTATAATTATGATTTGTAAAGGCAAGGCTTCTAGAGACAGAGCTGTGCCCTAAAAAACGTAAGGAGAGACACTAGATTGTAGCTTGGACGAACCTTGCAACAATCTCATTCTCAGCAAGGTTGGTGTGAAACTTATAACATGTGCTCTTTCTCTTCCCTGTGAAATGTTATTAACATGCTGTAAGGCCGTGTGCCTCTCTGGCTGATAAGATTTCAGCGGCCATCTTGTTTTCTACTCCTCCAGAGGATGGTGAAACAGCTAGATTGAAGGTTGTTTTATTTTAACAAGTTGAGAGTAAGGTCATCTAAACCCTTAACCTGTTTACATTATGTGGAACACTGAGCTGATGAGCCAGCACCAACCGTTTGAAGGTCTTAACAGAATTGTTCAACTGAAGAGGCGACTCTGGGATGCTGGCCTTCTAGGCAGAGTTCCTCTGTCCAGTGTCTGTGTTCTTTTGCCCATCTTAATCTTTTCTTTTTATTGGCCAGTCTGAGATATGGCTTTTTTTTTGCAACTCTGCCTAGAAGGCCAGCATCCCGGTGTCGCCTCTTCACTGTTGACGTTGAGACTGGTGTTTTGCGGGTACTATTTAATGAAGCTGCCAGTTGAGGACTTGTGAGGCGTCTGTTTCTCAAATTAGACACTGTACTGTACTTGTCCTCTTGCTCAGTTGTGCACAGGGGCCTCCCACTCTTTCTATTCTGGTTAGTGCCAGTTTGCGCTGTTCTGTGAAGGGAGTAGTACACAGCGTTGTACGAGATCTTCAGTTTCTTGGCAATTTCTCACATGGAACAGCCTTCATTTCTCAGAACAAGAATATACTGACGAGTTTCAGAAGAAAGTTCTTTGTTTCTGGCCATTTTGAGCCTGTAATCGAACCCACAAATGCTGATGCTCCAGATACTCAACTAGTCTAAAGGCGGACAGTTTTATTGCTTCTTTAATCAGGACAACAGTTTTCAGCTGTGCTAACATAATTGCAAAAGGATTTTCTAATGATCAATTAGCCTTTTAAAATGATAAACTTGGATTAGCTAACACAACCTGCCATTGGAACACAGGAGTGATGCTTGCTGATAATGGGCCTCTTGTAGCCTATCTAGATATTCCATAAAAATCTGCCGTTTCCAGCTACAATAGTAATTTACAACATTAACAATGTCTACACTGTAATTCTGATCGATTGATGTTATTTTAATGGACAAAAAATGCTTTTCTTTCAAAAACAAGGACATTCTAAGTGACCCCAAACTTTTGAACGCTAGTGTATATATTTATAAATGTCAGGAATTGTGAAAAACTGAGTTTAAATGTATTGGCTAAGGTGTATGTAAACTTCCGACTTCAACAATATGATCTGGTAAAGAAATAACATGACAAATACATTTTGTTTTTTCCATGTTACACATGCAATTTTAAACAATACAAGGAGATTGAAGTAGCCTACTTGAACTTCAATTTGGAGCTCAGAAAGTCCAGTACTGGAATAGGCCTACCTTGAGAATCAGACATTTCCTCAATTTGGTGCTTGAAAAACCCTTAATTTATTATAGACAATTTACGATTACAATTATATGCTTGAAAAAGTCCCTGAAAGTCCTTGAATTTGACTTGCCAATCAATGTCTGTATGAACCTGCTTAAAGTTCTATGTTGTTGTTAGGTGGAGTATTGACCAATTGCATATATTCACCTTTTTTACTAACATCAAGGCGGTGACCCGTTCCTGTAGGTTCATGCTCTACAACATTCGCAGAGTACGACCCTGCCTCACACAGGAAGCGGCGCAGGTCCTAATCCAGGCACTTGTCATCTCCCGTCTGGATTACTGCAATCGCTGTTGGCTGGGCTCCCTGCCTGTGCCATTAAACCCCTACAACTCATCCAGAACGCCGCAGCCCGTCTGGTGTTCAACCTTCCCAAGTTCTCTCACGTCACCCCGCTCCTCCCTCTCTCCACTGGCTGGAAGCTCGCATCCGTACAAGACCATGGTGCTTGCCTACGGAGCTGTGAGGGGAACGGCACCTCCGTACCTTCAGGCTCTGATCAGGCCCTACACCCAAACAAGGGCACTGCGTTCATCCACCTCTGGCCTGCTCGCCTCCCTACCTCTGAGGAAGTACAGTTCCCGCTCAGCCCAGTCAAAACTGTTCGCTGCTCTGGCACCCCAATGGTGGAACAAACTCCCTCACGACGCCAGGTCGGCGGAGTCAATCACCACCTTCCGGAGACACCTGAAACCCCACCTCTTTAAGGAATACCTAGGATAGGATATTTATTTTTATTTTTATTTTTATTTTACCGTTATTTTACCAGGTAAGTTGACTGAGAACACGTTCTCATTTGCAGCAACGACCTGGGGAATAGTTACAGGGGAGAGGAGGGGGATGAATGAGCCAATTGTAAATAACAATTGAAGTAATCCTTCTAACCCCCCCCCCCTTAAAAGAGTTAGATGCACTATTGTAAAGTGGTTGTTCCACTGGATATCATAAGGTGAATGCACCAATTTGTAAGTCGCTCTGGATAAGAGCGTCTGCTAAATGACTTAAATGTAAATGTAAATGTAATGTTTTTTCCTCTAAGTAATTATTTGGAACTGTATGAAAATCGTCTTTATTTTTGTTTCAAACGGTTTTGGCATTTTTATCCCAATGTCACACATTGGCCCCATTATTTATAGAAATACCCCAAGGATCCTGTGAATGTGCTGTGGGGCCAGGGTCTGTCTGTCATATCCCGTGTAATTCTCCTGTCTTACCTGGTGTCTTGTGTGACAAACTGGTGACATCTGGAAAAATGGCCTATGTGGCATCGGTAGTAGTCATATACATCATTTATAGTCCCAAAATGGACTAACAATTTGCAGGATCTACGTTCCTCTCTCTGTAGTTTTCACTATATTCCTCTCCTCTTGTTGTGGTTGGTGTTTGGCCATGTACACTCAATGTCCCCTCTTCCTCTCTGTTTGTTGTGCCAGTCATGGACTCCAGAATTCTCTCTGATGTTCTCGTTCGGGATCTTCTTCAGTTCCTTTCTCAGACAGATCAACGGTTATTATTGGCCTGTCTTATTGGCTGTTGCTGAGGCTGTTCCTATAGTGACAAAGTCGATCGCAGAGAAGACATCGGTCACACATACAGATGCTGAGGAGGAGACTGTAGCTTTAGCATCTACAGTTGTAACTACTGTAGCTACAGCAGGTACTACTCCAGTTGTTCCCACATCTACTGGCCAGAGAGGGATCTGTCGACTTCGATGAGGATGAATTCTGTCCCTCACACCACACCATAGCCATCATTTCTTATTCACTACAGTGTCTTCAGTACATCACCCCAGGTATAGGTCCTGCTCCTGGACTGGGGACATGCCTCCTTCTCTCTGTAATGTTGTAATAGTGGAACAGTCGCAGCCTGGGTTACTCAACATGTTTACTTCACATCTCAACATCTGGAAATATCTAAACCCTCTCCCACGCACTCCGCACGCATCAATTGTGTGTGTATATCCCTAGCATTTCTGTATCCTCTGCAGGATTGTAATGTGATTTGTGAGGCAATAGAAGTGACTCCGCAGATGTACTAACACTCCCCCTTGTGTTTTCTCTCTCTCTCTCTCTCTCTCTCTCTCTCTCGAAGGGGTCAGTAAAGGAGGTGAGTTCTGACTCCAGGGACGTTTATGTTTCATATGTTCATCTCACTGTCTAGTTCTACTGGCCGTAAAGATATCTCTGGCAACACTCTTCCACCCCCTCTCTCTGCTATTGGTATATCCCATCCTTTACCATGTATGAGCACCTCCTGAACCCAGACCCAACCGATTATTGGCAACGTGGTGATCTCTTTTCAGAAAAAAAGAAGTTAAACGTAGACTCAGGGATGTGACGTAGATGCAGAAAGTAAACAGCATAGTGGGTCAATTTCCGCAACAACTAAGAGAGTTGAAGCTACCTACCACGTTCCAACAGCGTGAAGTGAATCCGTGCGCATCTGCAGATACTGCTTGCAACTGTGTGAGAGCGACGTCTTGAATCTCGCTCATCTCAATATCTGCAGTGCTGCTCGTGACAACGTCATTTGGCTGAGTCTACCTTTAATATTAAATATATATTAAATATTTTATTATGTTCTGTTTTGTCCATGTGGGGCTACCAAACATACTGTTCTCTGACGGACTCCATTTCCCAGGTGTCTCTCTGATGGTGATGTGTGTGAGTATGGAGTGTTGGGACAGGCCCATCTACCTGTGTCAGGAGAGAAGCCCCACCCATATCTTCATGCCTCACCTCACCTCCGCACTCCACTCCCAACGCCCCACGGTCAGAGTGTGTGTTTTTGTATAACTTTTTATTCCACCCTTTATGTGGTATGACTGCTTCTAAATGATTTGTCAAACATCTATATAATGCTTATGAAGCTGTATGAATGCTTTATAAAGTCTCTATAAATTGCCGTTAGTCGAAAGTGTGAGCCGTATTTCCCTGTGTATCAGATGTACCATAGTCCAAGCTTCTGCCATTCGGCTGGGTGCCAGAGATGGGCCTGGAGGTCCTGAAAACTCTGGCCTGGGAGGAGGAGAGAGTGAGAGGAGAGAAAGACAAGATACTGAAGTTAAGGAAGGATGGAGTCTCCCTGCGGTCTCCCTGCGTGACCACTTCCCTCAGATGACCACTCAAGCCATGAACTTTCTAATGACTGTCCATCTCATGATGTTGTGATGTTGTTTTTCTAAATATCTTTTTGTTCGTATGTGTAACGATCTTCATTGGGAGAAAGAGAGGAGGACCAAAGCGCAGCGTGGTAAGTGTTCATGATGAGTATTTAATGGAACAAAACTGAACACTGAAATACAAAACAATAAAGTGAACGAACTAAAACCGAAACAGTTCCGTGTGGAACACACAGACACGGAAGACAACCACCCACGAAACCCAGGTGAAAAAAGGCTACCTAAGTATGATTCTCAATCAGAGACAACTAACGACACCTGCCTCTGATTGAGAATCATACCAGGCCAAACGAAAAAATCAACATAGAAAAACGAACATAGATAACCCACCCAACTCACGCCCTGACCATACTAAAACAAATAAATAACAAAAGAACTAAGGTCAGAACGTGACAGTATGGAACATTTCTGGGATCTTTTTATTTCAGCTCATGAAACAAGGGACCAACACTTTACATTTGGCATTTCTATTTTTATTCAGTATAATTTAGAAATCTAAAAAATGTCAGCTGACATGGGCTTATTGACTGACTATTAGTGACTGACGTAACAAGAGGAAAACTGCTGATGCGAATACTGATAGTTCCATCCAGAATGCTGCAGACTAATAAGACTGATCTTTCGTGGAAATGTCACTCTAAGTTTTGTATTGCCAGTATGTGGTGAGTCTACACATGGCAGGTAAACTCGGACAAGTCAGGTGACGTGTTGGGCGAGTGTGTGAGCTTCAGCGTGTATGACTGAGAATGTGTGTAGATGTTTTGTGTGTGCATGCGGCTGTGTGTCTGTAGGCATATCGCTGTGCAAAACAATCCCTATTAGCCGTAATTCTCATTAAGATGTGTTTGAGACTCTTCCTAAATTGGAGCCAATTGGACGCTGGGGATGATTAGGTGGCCATGATGGTATGAGGAACAGATTGGAAATTTAGCCAGGACACCTGGGTTAACACCCCTACTCTCACGATAAGTGCCATGGGATCGTTAGTGACCACAGAGAGTCAGGACACCCGTTTAAACATCCCATCCGAAAGACTGCACCCTACACACGGCAACGACCCCAATCACTGCCCTGGGGCATTGGGATCTTTTTTTCTGACCACAGGAAAGAGTGCCTCCTACTGGCCCTCCAACACCACTTCTAGCAGCATCTGGTCTTGCTTCCAGGGACCAACCCTGCTTAGCTTCAGAGGCAAGCCAGCAATGGGATGCACGAAAGTGGTCAGAGGAAATGTGGTCGTGAGGGCATTCACAGAAATATAATATCACAGAACATATTCCAATCGTGAGTTTAAATCAAAAAGAAATTAGTTCACATTTGATCCTATTGGTTAATGCTGTGCATGAGCAGT
The DNA here is from genome assembly GCF_002910315.2 of Salvelinus sp. IW2-2015. Classification (NCBI taxonomy): domain Eukaryota; kingdom Metazoa; phylum Chordata; class Actinopteri; order Salmoniformes; family Salmonidae; genus Salvelinus; species Salvelinus sp. IW2-2015. The sequence goes on along the minus strand of NW_019957651.1, from coordinate 122,934 downwards.
TCATTTTGGAAACTCACATGTTGCAGAGAGGCTGAAGATCCATCTTTGCTCCTTGCAGGCATGCTTCTAATCTCAAAATCGCAGATCTTGGGAGGAAACCTAGGGAAGATATTGGATTCTCTTTGACATTTTGAAAGGGAAAAAACATTTCAGATGAGGGTCCTTTTTCAGACAGACAACACATTTTTCCCAACGAATCACAAGTTTGGTCCAGCGGACCAACACTTTCCGTAGCCTGTAGGCAGACATGCCAGAACGTTGCGATTTTAAACCAACGTTTGCAGGCCAAACCTTTGCAGTGGTTTTAGAGAAGGTCAATCATGCAAACTTGACACTTGCGACATGCACTCATAAAAAATATACTCTGTGTACTTTTTGACCGGCAGGGATGTTTACGTTACACTAGGGCAACAAGCGAATTAGGTGGTGACGTCACCAGATAAGGTGGAGATGATCGTCCCTTTCTGACTCCTCTCTGTCCCAATTGACGCAGGTACTTGTACAGACGTGTATGCTGGAACATTGGTACATTGTGGGAGGCAAACTCATTGGTCTAGAACAGGGGTGTATTCACTCTTCAACGAGGTCCGGGGGGGCCGCACTAAAAAGGCTATTGTATTTCCTTGTRGCCAAAATGTGCAAAAAATGTCCTCTCCATAGCTTTTGGATTCTTCGATGTTTCCTGCTTTCGTTTCGATGACTGTTAGCAGGTTCATTATCATTTCTACACAGATTAGATTTGGTTTAAGTCATTTCAATGTTGATTGAGATCATTTTAAATAACAATCAAAAAAATGAATCTAACCACCTGCTGACCAGATTGAATGGGCTGTATGTTTGACATCCCTGGTCTAGAGAGGCTAGCAGGCTAGCCCAACTCTGATGAGCTTTCTCTGGCTAGACATCATGTCTGCCAGTCTAGCACAGCCCACATATAACTTTACAATGACTAGCTTTCATGGTACAGTACCTAACTCAATTCCTGGCTGGATAAGATAGCATTCTCATTCGACTTCAACACCAAAATATTCACATACTACCACTATGAAATGCGTCGGAAGAGCAGTTTCATGATAATTGAAAGTTCATATTACAGAGCACATCAACACTGTTTACAAGAAGTCCCCTTTAGCCAGACACTTCAACGCAGTGAGCCAAGTTATAATCCAGGGAATAGAAATTGTACAGCCACCAAAGAGAGGAGGAGATCGAGTGAAACTGTTGTGACAGAGAGAGGCATACTACTATATATCCATGCCTTACACATTGAAAGCACATGAGGCCTGAATGAAGAACTTCTGTTGGGTGGCTTCCTGTGAGCAACATGTGAGCAGTAAAAAAAAAGGTTAAACCTCCACGCTATATAGACAAACAGAATCTGTCCCAGTTATTAAAACACCTCCAACACAGAAAGGCACAGCAGCGCCAATCGAATAACAGGGATCTGCTGTTTTTTTGTCCTGGCGGTCTGAACTCTCCAACATCTAGGTTCACATACACACACACACACATGGCACACACACATACATGTGCATATATGAATGCACACACACGAATGCACACACACACACACCACACACACACACACACACACACACACACACACACACACACACACACACACACACACACACACACACACACACACCACACACACACACACACACACACACACACCACACCACAAACACACACACACAAACACAACACACACAAGACACACAAACTCCTTGAACATCCCAACAGCTTAAACATCAGACAGACATTACCCAGAAAACATTGTTATTCCACCAAGATTCTCTTCTCTCCTCTCTCCCTAACACTTATCTTCCTACTCTCCCCTAACAACCTTTTAGTAGGGGAGTCCTATGGAGAAGAGCTGTGTGTCTCTGTACAAGCCTACAGTGCCTTCAGAAAGTATTCATACCCCTTGACTTATTCCACATTTTGTTGTTACAGCCTGAATTCAAAATGGATTAAATAGTTTATTTCTCTCACCCCTCTACACACAATACCCCATAATGACAAAGTGAAAACATGTTTTAATTTATTTGTGTAAATGAATTGAAAATTAAGTACAGAAATATCTTATTTACATAAGTATTCACACCCATGAGTCAATACATGTTAGAATCACCTTTGGCAGCGATTACAGCTATGAGTCTTTCTGGGTAAGTCTGTCAGAGCTTTGCACACCTGGAATTTACAATGTTTGCACATTATTCTTTAAAAAATAATTCAAGCTCTGTCAAGTTGGTTGTTGATCATTGCTAACCAGCCATTTTCAAGTCTTGCCATAGATTCTCAAGCCAATTTAAGTCAAAACTGTAACAAGGCCACTCAAGAACAATCAATGTCATCTTGGTAAGCAACTCCAGTGTAGATTTGGCCTTGTGTTTTAGGTTATTTTTCTGCTGAAAGGTGAATTAATCTCCCAGTGTCTGGTGGAAAGCAGACTGAACGAGGTTTTCCTCTAGGATTTTGCCTGTGCCTATTTTATATGCTGAACCCCCCCCGAGTCCTTAACGATTACGAGCATACCCATAACATGATGCAGCCACCACTATGCTTGAAAATATGGAGAGTGGTACTCAGTAATGTGTTGTATTGGATTTGTCCCCAACATAACACTTTGTGTTCAGGACAATAAGTTAATTGCTTTGCCACATTTTTTACAGAATTACTTTAGTGCCTTGTTGAAAACAGGATGTATGTTTTGGATATTTTTATTCTGTACAAGCTTCCTTTTTTCACTCTGTCAATTAGGTTACTATTGTGGAGTAACTAAAATCTTGTTGATCCATCCTCAGTTTTCTCTTATCACAGCCATTAAACTCTGTAACTGTTCTAAAGTCACCATTGGCCTCATGAAGAAATCTCTGAGGGATTCCTTCCTCTTCGGCAACTGAGTTCTGAAGGACACCTGTGTTTGTACTGACTGGGTGTATTCATACACCAACCAAACTTTAATTAAAAACTTCACCATGCTCAAAGGGATATTAAATGTCTGCTTTTTTATATTTTATACCCATTTACTAATAGGTGCCCTTCTTTTCGAGGCATTAGAAACCCTACCTGGTCTTTGGGCTTGAAATTCACTACTCGGCTGAGGGACCTTACAATTGTCTGTATGTGTGAGATACAGAGATGAGGTTGTCATTCAAAAATCATGTTACACACTAGCATTGCACACAGAGTGAGTCCATGTAGCTTATTATGTGACTGGTGAATCACAGTTCTACTCCTGAACGTATTTAGGCTTGCCATAACAAAGGGGGAATACTTACTGACTCAAGACATTTCCGCTTTTCATTTCTCATTAATTTGAAAAAAAAGGTGAAAAACATAATTCCACTTTGACATTACGGGGTATTGTGTGTAGGCCAGTGACACAACATCTCAATTTAACTCATTCTAAATTCAGGGCTGTAACACAACAAAATGTGGAAAAAGTGCGACGGCAATGTATATGAGAACTCTATTCTTCACTTTAAACATGTCTAAAGAAGCATTCATGTTGGCCTGGCTTATTGCTGTAAAGCAAGGCTGGGCATCGTGCCAGACTCTTCTAGCATGCAGAATGTAGGATTTGTAGCAGAGCGAAGGCAGATGGATTGGATGGTTGGGTTCAAGATCCAGGTTAAGAGAAATACATGTACTCATATTAGAGAAGGACACACACAGATACACCAACACAAGATGTACATATGCTTGCGTGCACACACACACACACACACACACACCACATGGCTGTTAAGGCCAAGAGAAGCGCCGTAATATAAACTGTATAATTTGCCTGGTACAAGGCCTTTGCTTTGGTATTAAAGTGCCAATCATCATATAAATCCTTCTCACATGACAGTGTTTATTCTAGCTGTGTGTTGGTCAGGGTTATGGCTGGGTTGGTCCTTTGCTAGAGCAGAGCGAAGAGAGTGGTTCCATCTTCAGTTGCTGGGAGTGGTTCCATGTTCGTGCGCTGGGGTTCCTTTCCACAAGGCCTGTTTAAGCCTGTTAGAAATGTCCCAGATACATTCCCTCTCATCCCAGGTGCCACGTCTACTGGTTATGAGTGACCGTATGACAGAGTGTGTTCACTGAGTGTGTCCAAAGCATGATACTAGTAGTCACTACTAACTCTTCCTGACATATTCTGACTGTAATTTATGTGCAAACAGTACAGGGAACGAAACAGAAATGAGAGAAGAGTGTGAATTCAATCTGTATGTCACACCCTGATCAGTTTCACCTGTCCTCGTTATTGTCTCCACCCCCTCCAGGTGTTGCTTGTTTTCCCCAGTGTATTTATCCCTGTGTTTCCTGTCTCTCTGTACCAGTTCGTCTTGTATGTTTCCAAGTCAACCAGCGTTTTTCACGGTCTCCTGCTTTTTGCATTCTCCTTTTTCTAGTCCTCCCGGTTTTGACCCTTGCCTGTTTCTGGACCTTGTACCCGTCTGCCTGACTATTCTGCCTGCCTTGACCACAAGCCTGTCTGCCAGTCTGTACCTCCTGGACTCTGATCTGGTTTTTACCTTTTTGCCTGTCCACGACCATTCTCTTGCCTACCCCGTTGGATTAATAAACATTGTAAGACTCCAACCATCTACCTCCTGTGTCTGCATCTGGGTCTCGCCTTGTGGCATGATACTGTATAAGTAGAAATATGTATAAGGAGAAACTAAACCTGTATAAAAAGTTGTACAAACATTGTCCTGTTTAACATTCACGTTCAATTTCACTACGACGACTACATAAAACAGTGTAAAGTTTGTAAAGATTGTGTGTATTGCTTTATTGAGCTATTCTCTTCATATTAAACAATTGTGTGAGAGAGAGGGAAAGTGTGAGAGCGAGGGAAAGAGAGAGAGAAAGAGTGTGAGAGAATGGTTAGCGTTCTGCTACTGTGTGTGAGTGTGTCTCCTTTCTGCCCTTCTGTAACCCATCTGAGGATGTTCGTCAAATGGAGCGATCTGCCACCTGGACACGGGGTCCCTTCCTGTCACTCTCAACTCTGATCTCTGACCCCTGACCCCGGAACCCCTGACCCAGCCCTGACCACACAGGAGCCTCAATTCAGCAGGTTCGTGGCTGTGCTACAACCGCCAACAGCTTCTCTCCTCCCACTCCCTCTCGAAGCCTAATATTGAACACTTTCCCTTTGACCGCCATGTTCACAGGTCCACGTTGCTATGGCGACCATTGTTTAGGGAGAGGGCCATCAATTTAACAGGTCTACGTGATCTAATATTAGAGAGGGGGAAGAGGAGAAAGGGAGTGGGAGAGGAGGGGTTGGAATGGAACGAAAGTGACAGAGGGGGTAGATAACAGTGAGAGTGGGGAGAGACTAGAAAGGGTAGAGGAAGAGGAGAGGAAGAGGAGGGTTAGAGGAAGAGGGCAAGAAAGATAAACGGGTCAGAAGGCAGTAACACAGTGTAGTGTGGGTTCTAATATAGCATTGTGTGGGTGAGGTGTGAGAAGCAGAGCTCTCATCACGAGGTAATAGTAGCAGAGTGAGGAAAGGGTCTCTGTGAGGTGACAGATCCCTGAAGCCACATACCATGTCTAAACAAATGAACACTCACCATGATAATCAGTCATATCACATGCACACATGCGCATGCACACACATGGCAATAATTCATACCAGCGTTGTATCCAACAACACAGTGAAAAACAGCATTCACCACACAGTACATAGAGGGCAGGTAAATATGATGGACTACGATATTCAGCCAGCTATAACAATGGCGTTGTTTACAAAGCCTTCAATCTAGTTTCAGAATCCACATTTCTTTTGTGAATGCTGCTATGACTGACTCGGTTTGGACCTGAGTCTCTACGACACTGTGTTAGTCCGCTGAGCTGAAGGCATATGGGCATTAGCAGTGTGCCTCCTTTACACTATGGTGGTGGAAGGAGTGAGTTACTCCCATAAAATTTGAGTTTGAGAAATGAGCTATGACGTAAATCATTGTATTTATCATCACACCTCGTTCTTTGCTAAACTAATTCAAAATAATACAGATTGATTTTCCTCCATTTGGTTCTATTTTATAGAACACTTTTAATATCCATAGTGAGCTCGTTTCCTCTTTACTTGTGACATACATTGAATTATGATTTCCTGCACATTTCTCCTCAACACTGTGAATTCATCACAGTCACCATCTGCTCCACGGGAACTCGAGCTCTTAGGGCCAAGAACAATAAACAGAGAACAGGTATATGGAGCTAAAGACATACACGTCTACAACACTGAATCACTAGCTACACTACAGCCCACCTCTCAAGCTGCCTATAGGACCCAGGAGAGAGATGGCATAACAAGCATCATCCATCATCACTACATTGAGAATCAAATTCATTCACCGAGAGAAAGCTGCGTGTTATCATACACAGACTTATGCATTTTGATCTATGTAAATAATGGACTCTGATACAATCCTTAAAACAGTCCCATTTGATATCTTGACAAAATGACAAAATGTATCACATTTGCATCTCTTATAAAAGCTTTGATTTGTACCTCTCACACACATAGACACACCGCACACACACCGACACACACACATGCACACAGATCAGCGTGAGGCGAGTAACGGCTGACACCGCAGCTTGTCCAGATTTCACGGTCTCTCTCTGTGATGCGGGCGTCGTTTGTGACACGTCATTGGGCTTCCGACCTCTAGTCTCTGACCCTGTGACTCCTGGGGTTCTGTTAGTAAAGACCCTCAATCCCAGGAAGATGTGATGTCAGACCCGCTTCACAACCCCCCACTGTCCAGGCGTTCTCTTAATTGTTTTTAACTCACTCATTCTTTAGCACTTAGCTGGTGGAAACACACACTACGCACGTGCATGGATATGCACGCACACCAGATAATCTTTATGATAATGAATGGATTTGAGAACTGATTGCAATCAGTGGTCCTATACGGTTTCATGTGTGCGTCCCCTGTGTGTGTCCATTCACAGTGCTCTCAGCATGATATGTGAATATATATGCAGTATGTGTGTGTCCTTCAGAGTAGAGTGACGTAAGCATGGCTCAATCACCATGTTGTGTTTAGCCCAACTCCAGTGGATTACTCTCTGTCCAGTTGCTATTTAGAATGGTGAAGTTACGGGGTGAGCTATGGCTCCGAACATCGCATGTTCAATCCCGGTGCTACCCACTGGGCACAAACTGGTTCAATCAACGTTGTTTCAGCGTAAATTTATCTACGTATTGTGATGTGGAATTTACGTGGGAAATACATTGGATTCGCTAAAAATCATCAACGATTCAATAAAAAGAAACGACAATGGGCTACATATAGGCCTAGGGTTTCAACCTTTGGTGATTTCAGACGGAATCTACAAGTTAATAATAAATACAGTGCATTCGGGAAAGTATTCWGTATTCAGGGGTGTTGTGTGTAGATTGGCAGTTTTAGAATGAGGCTGTAACTTAACAAAATGTGGAAAAAGTCAAGGTGTCTGAATACTTTCCAAACATTATGCCTTGCAGTCGCTGTACTCTTAATATWCAGGATAACTATTGCCTTATGGTGAGGATAGCTGAGTCGCAAGCTCGGCTTCAGACGCAATCATTAGGCAAGGGCAATTTAAGTGTAGGAAAGGAAGAAACAGCATCTGTGCCACCAGTAAYTAAAGGTAGTAGTGTTAATCCCCCWGCATAMTCRCAACAGCCGGACAATRTTCTCAWGGCTTCTGGAAGGAAATGCTGTTGGCATGCTCAACCGGTGTCGCTTATTCAGCCGATATACATTTTCYACAGGTTTWCCCCACTAAGCAACAAGTCGGATCCAGAGCCCGACCTTTCTCAGGTCTCTCCTCCATCCGTTACAGGGTCMGATCTGTCGAAGCCTCCCACCTCTGACAAATTAAAAACCCTAGTCATTGGCGACTCCATTACGTGCAATATTAGACTTAAAACGAGTCATCCACGGCCTCCCGAGTGGCGCAGCAGTCTAAGGCACTGCATCGCAGTGCTTGAGGCGTCACTACAGACCCGGGTTTGATACCAGGCTGAGTCACAACCGGCCGTGACCGGGAGTCCCATAGGGTGACGCACAATTGGCCCAGCGTCGTCCGGATTAGGGGAGGGTTTGGCCGGGGGGCTCATCGTGCTCTAGCAACTCCTTGTGGCAGGCCTGGCGCCTGCAGTCTGWCTTCGGTCGTCAGTTGAATGGGGTTTCCTCCAACACAATGGTGCGGGCGAGTGTTAAGAAGCGATGTTTGGTTTGTCATGTTTCAGAGGACGCATGACTCGACCTTCGCCTCTCCCAAGCCCATTGGGGAATTGCAGCAATGAGACACGATCGCAATTGGATATCACAAAAAAAGTGGGTAAAATACAAAGAAAACGTTTAAACTTTTTTATTAAAAGAGTCATCTAGCAATCGTACATTGTTTACCAGGGGGCAGGGCTACCGACGTAATTGCTCATCTGAAGATGGTGCTGGCTGAGGCTACAACTGGCGAGTGTAGATGGTATAGGGATATCCACGTCGGCACCAACGATGTTAGGATGAATTAAGGTCACCACGCGCAACATAACTTCAGCGTGTAACTTAGCTAGAAAAATATGTGTTGGTGTTGAGTAATTGTCTCTCACCCCCTCACAGTTAGGGGTAGTGATGAGCTCTACAGCAGACTCGCACAAGTCAATCGCTAGTTTAACACCGTTTGCTGCCGCTCCCAAAAGACAGACATTGTAGCTAATTGGCCCTCTTTCTGGGACTCCCCCACAAACAGGACCAAGCCTGGCCTGCTGAGGAGTGACAAACTCCATCCAATTTGTGTGTGCCCAGGTCAATGACTCATTCAAACTCTCCCCGYCACGCTCCAGCAGGGAAACTACTTGCCCTTCCCGTGCCTCAGCGGCCTTGGTCACATCTGTCCATAGACTTTGTCTCTCCCTTTCTGATGGTTTTACCACTATTCTGGTTGCTGTTGACAMATTCTCTGAWTCCTGTCATTTTATCCCTCTCTCTGGTCTACCTACCTCTCTCCAGGTCGCTGAGGTACCATTCCAGCAGGTCTTCRGGCACTATGGCCTTCCAGAGGACATTGTTTGCGACCGTGGTCCCCAATTCACGTTGCAGGTCTGGCAAGCCTTTATGGAGAAGCTGGGGGCCARGATGAGCCTCACATCCGGGTACCGGCCTCAGTCTAACAGGCAGGTGGAGAGGACCAACCAGGAGCTGGGAAGGGTTTCTAAGGAGTCAATGCCAGGACCGGAAGGGGGAGTMGTTCCTTCCCTGGGCCAGAACTCKCTTCGCCACTRCTCCACCAGGCTGACTCCCTTCCAGTGCATCCTGTGATATCAGCCGGTCCTGGCTCCGTGGACTCCAAGCCAGATCGAGGCCCCTGCAGTGGACGACTGTCACGCCTACTCCTTTACCCTCCCTCRGGCGCTCGATGTCGCCAGGTTACTAACCACCGGTCCTGGCAACCAACACTGCGCACACCTGGCACATCTTTGCGCACAGCTTCTCCCCATCGTTAAGCACACCTGGACTTCATCACCACCCTGATTACTCTCCCTTCATATAGCCCTCAGTAAGCCTCAGTCATCAGGCAGTATTGTTTTCTCTCACGTTTAGTACGCATCTCATGTTTGTTCTTTTGTATTGTTTCATTATTAAAGTCATCTTCTGCACCTGCTTCCTGACTCCCTGCGTATACGTTACTAAACACCTAATCAAGGATCTAAACTTAGCGCAATACCCTAGCTTCCAGAAGATTGGAAGGGAAATGGCGCTCCACCAAACTGCAATATCAAAGAGCCCTCACTGCTGCAAGATCAGCCTACTTTTCCAACCTGATTGAGAATAAAAACAATCCAACGTTTATTTTTGATACTGTCGCTAAGCTAACTAAAAAGCAGCATTCCCCAAGTGAGGATGGCTTTCACTTCAGCAGTGATGAATTCAATAACGTCTTTGACGAAAGGATCATGATCATTACGAAGCAAATTACGAACTCCTCTTTCAATCTGCATATTTCTCCAAAACTCAGTTCTTCTTCCGAGTCTTCACAAAACTGCCAGGAWCTAGAATCAATGGAGACACTGAAGTCTTGTAATCCTGTATCTCTCGACACATTCATGAAAATAGTAATGGCATCTAAACCTTCCAGCTACCTGCTGCACCCTCTTCTAACTAAACTACTGAAAGAGCTACTTCCTGTGCTTGGCCCTCCTATGTTGAACATAATAAATGTGTACCAAATAAAGCCTCTCCAGAAAAAGCCAAACCTTGACCCAGAAAATATAAAAAGCTATCGGACTATATCGAATCTCCCATTCTGCTCAAAAGTTTTTGAAAAAGCTGTCTACAAATCGCTCCAGTCTGGTTTTAGACCCCATCATAGTACTGAGACTGCACCCGTGAAGGTGATAAATTACCTTTTAATGGTATCAGACCAATGCTCTGCACCTGTCTTTGTGCTCCTTTTGACACCATCGATCACCACATTATTTTGGAGAACTTCTTGCCTGTTGGACCTCGGCATTACTCTGGACCATGTTCACRCTTTTGATGAACATATCAAGAATATTTCAAGGCATKTTTTTTCCATCTTCGTGAAAGTGCAAAAATCAGAAATGTTTTTTCAAAAATTATGTAGAAAAACGAATCCATGCTTTTGTCACTTCTAGATTGGACTACTGCAATGCTCTACTCTCCGGCAATCCGGATAAAGTTATAAATCATGTTCAGATAGGATTCTAATAGCTGTATTTAGCACTAACAAGATCCAGAACATGTGATCATATTACTCCAGAGCTAGACTCTATGCACTGGCTTCCGGTTAAGGCTAGGGCTGATTTCAAGGTTTTACTGCCAACCACTCTGATTTGGTCCTGCCATACATAACTATACCTACGCTCCATTCACAAGATGCAGGCCTCCTTATTGTCCCTAGAATTTCTAAGCAAACAGCTAAAAGCAGGGCATTCTCCTATTGAGCTCAATTTTTATGGAATAGTCTGCCTACCCATGTGAGAGACGCAGACTCTGTCTTGACCTTTAAGTCCTTACTGGAGACTCTTCTCTTCAGTAGGTGATTGAGTGTAGTCTAGCCTATGGGAGCGAAGGTGAACAGCAAMMCACTGGAGTGACGAACCCCCCTTTGCTGTCTCTGACTGCCTGGCTCCTCTCTCTCCACTGGGATTCTCTGACCCTATTACGGGGGCTGAGTCACTGGCTTACTGGTAATCTCCCATGCTGTCCCTAGGAGGGATGTATCATGTCTCGCCAGGCTTTTTRRCCCGCTATACTCGACTTGAGTGGGTTYAGTCACGGACATTATCTTCCTAATTGAGTGTATATAAACTTCTGACCCACTGGGAATGTGATGAAAGAAATAAAAGCTGAAATAAATCATTCTCTCTACTATTACTCTGACATTTCGTGATCCTAACTGACCTAAAACAGGGGATTTTTACTAGGATTYAATGTCAGGAATTGTGAAYAARTMAGTMTAATGTATTTGGCTAAGGTCTGTGTAAAACGTCCAACTTCAACTGTACAGTATATGCTTAACAATAGTAAGACATGTCTGTTCTAGTAATGCTGTGTTTCTGTTCCACTCTAGCTCCCTGCAGCTGGTTGAGATGTATATTCAAGGACATGCGGCGGCTTGGGATAGAGATAAACTTGAGGAACAAAATAGACCTGTATTGTTACAAAATCATCTTCGGTCTCTGAGTAACTTGGTGACGCGGCCCATAAGACAAAGAGCCTCTGAGAGTGACCACAGTTCTTCGGTCCATCCGGTTCTTTTCTTAATCTTTCAAGGGCACAGCCGAGGTGAACAGAGGCTGGCTTGAGCACTGTTAACAATTCTATCAGCCGAAAGGAGTAACGTTATCACTTGTTTGTGCGCTATGACCTCACAACCCATAGGCACAATAAGAAAACGAGGTAGTTTATGATGCTCTGATCTGCCGGGTGAGGGGTAGAACCAGCCATAAGCATTTTTAGGTCTGCTATAAAAGACCCTGTATTCTCAAGAGAGTGGGATCGACCAGCTTCCTCACTGCAATTCGTATAATAAAGATTGATTGTTTGAGGAAATGACAAAATCTCTCTCACTTGATTAGAATTTCCATGACACCGATGTACTCTTATAATCTCCACCCGGTACAGCCAGAAGAGGACTGGCCATCCCTCAGCGCCTGGTTCCTCTCTAGTTTTCTTCCTAGGTTCCTACCTGTCTAGGGAGTTTGTCCTAGCCATCGTGCTTCTACATCTGCTTTGCTTGCCATTTGGATTTTTAGGCTGGGTTTCTTTAAAAGCACTCTGTGACACCTGCTGATGTAAAAAGGGCTTTATAAATATATATTTGATTGATTTGAAAATGCATTTAACTGAACTATGCAAGCAGATGATACATCTCCTTAAATTGTTGATATTTGCTTGCGACAACCAAACACAATTCSATATCACTTTTGCAATACAGTAAATAGTCTATTAATTTGTCGACAAGTTAACAAATGATATGTTGGATTCACATCTCCATCTCAACCAAAAATACCCTTACGAAAACAGATTGCAGTTTAGAGTGCAGTATGCTACAAATACTTAGTCTAAACTAATACTGTTTTTATTACTGCAGCAATTTTGCAATATATCTGCAGTTCCCATTTTAACTTTATTGTGCTTTAAAATGGTTGKAAATGCAGCGATAACACATTTAGGTGACAACTAAAACAAAAATCTGACATTTATTTTCCATTGGAATTTTGTTGTGCTTTTAGATGGTTGAATGCATAGTGATAGCACATTGGAATTCAACAAACCTTTGGCTGTCTTTTTGATTAGGTGAAAATAGGTTGTAATCTCATTGCTCAACATATCAACCAAAAATTACCCAATTCTCCACATGGAAAATGACGTGGTGTGCCCAGTGGGTAGGCACTCATTTAGACATTTTTGTTTTCTCTGTTTCAACCCTAACCCAAACCTTTACCCTGACCCTTAACCAGTTGGAATTAAAGCCAAGCACCACAGATTTTTTGGTATTTTGGCCCATTATTATTGGTATTTTCAAAAGTAAAATAGAAAAGTACAAACATTTATTAACATTTATATTTTCGTTAGTTTATCATACTACCATCATCAAAACATTAATGAATTGTAAGCACTACACTACCAAAGGTATGTGGACACCTGCTCGTCGAACATCTCATTCCAAAATCATGGGTATTGATATGGAGTTGGTCCCCKCTTRCCTGTAATAACAGCTGTCACGATCGTCTATAGGTGAAAGAGAGGACCAAGGCGCAGCGTGATTAGAATACATTCTTCCCTTTAATAATGAAGAACACTTAACAAACAATACAAAATAACGTGACTGCTATAACACTGAGTGCAAACATGCAACATCACATAGACAATTACCCACAACCCGTCTAATGGCTGCCTTAAATATGGCTCCCAATCAGAGACAATGATAGACAGCTGTCTCTGATTGAGAACCACTCAGGCAACCATAGACATACCTAGACACCTACACTGAACCAAAACCCCCTAGACACTACAAACACCCTCGACTAGACAAAAACACACAAACATCCCCCATGTCACACCCTGACCTAACTAAAATAATAAAGAAAACAAAGATAACTAAGGCCAGGGCGTGACAACAGCCTCCACTCTTCTGGGAAGGCATTCCACTAGATGTTGGAACATTGCTTGTTGGGACTTGTTTCCATTCAGCCACAAGAGCATTAGTGAGGTTGGACACTGATGTTGGGCGATTAGACCTGGCTCACAGTCGGTGTTCAAATTCAACCCAAAGGTATTTGATGGMGTTGAGGTCAGGGCTCTGTGCAGGCCAGTCAAGTTCTTCCACAGCAATATCGACAAACCATTTCTGTATGGACCTCGCTTTGTGCACAGGGACATTGTCATGCTATAATAAGAAAGGGCCTTCCCCAAGTTGGAAGCACAGAATCGTCTAGAATGTCATTGTATCCTGTAGAGTTAAGATTTCCCTACACTGGAACTAAGGGGCCTAGCRCGAACCATGAAAAACAGKCCCAAACCATTATTCCACTTCCACCAAACTGTACAGTTGGTACAATGTGTTGGGGCAGGTAGCGTTCTCCTGGCATCCGCCAAACCCAGATTCATCCGTCGSACTGCCAGATGGTGAAGCGTGATTCTTCACTCCAGAGAATGCATTTCCACTGCTCCAGAGTCCAAGGCTGTAAGCTTTACGCCACTCCAGCCGACGCTTGGCATTGCACATGGTGATCTTAGGCTTGTGTGCGGCTGCTCGGGTCATGGAAACCCATTTCATGAAGCTCCCGACTAACAGTTATTGTGTTGATGTTGCTTCCAGAGGCTGTTTGGAATGCGGTAGTSAGTGTTGCAACCGAGGACAGAGGATTTGTACCCGATACACACTTCAGCACTCTGCGGTCCTTAGCTGTTGTTGCTCCTAGACATTTCCACTTCCCAATAACAGAACATACAGTTCCCCAGGGCAGCTCTAGCAGGGCAGATATTTYATTAACTGACTTGTTGGAAAGGTGGCATCCTATGACAGTGCCATGTTGAAAGTCACTGAGCTCTTCAGTCCGGTCATTCTACTGCCAATGTTTGTCTATGGAGATTGCATGGCTGTGTGCTCGATTTTATACACCTGTCAGACAAGGGTGTGGCTGAAATAGCCGAATCCACTACTTTGAAGGGGTATCCACATACTTTTGTATAGTGTGCATCCATAATTTCAAAGCTCACCATATTGAATCACACTTGTTAAAATCCAATTTCATAGAGAGTGTTACAAATTGGGCTATATGTAGTAACTTACTTTAAAGAGATGGTCAACAAATGTTTAATTTTAGCGTTATAATAACGTTGGTAGCAACATGGAAAAACATTGTGGAAGTCTGTTGCAGCTCAACTACAAAATCCACAATGCAATGCTCTCTCTACGGGCTGGCTGGCTAGCTAGTGTAGCTACACAAAATAATACCAAAGACAATATCAGCATGTAATGTAGCTACTTAGCTGTAAAATGATGTGAGATGATTAACTTGCTATCTGTAGTATTGTATAACTTTGGAATCATGACATTACATACGTTCGAGGAAAATAGGCACGTTTCTCGACATATACACTAACTCTGAGAAAGGACGATTAGCTTAGCAACRGCGTGAAGCAGCATGACAAGGTGATTGGTTGACAGTCTGCTGGGTGGGGCGTTACATGTTCCTTCACTCATTGGATTCCTATCTCCTTTCTATAATATATCTTGCAACGGCACCACACAATGAACCCTGGACTATATAGGAWGACAAATAGGAAACATGCTAGACCCTCCTTTAAATTACACATTTCTCGAGGTAGAAATATCGCAAAAATATGATCAATGGCTCATTCAGATTAGACATCGGCCAGTATTGAAATCTGACATGTATGATAGACGTTTTCAAAATCTAAAAGTCGTTTTTCTATTAACTTCCAGTGTAGTGAGAGTGACTTTATCACGGTACTACGTCATACCGGACGGATTTTTGCCTGCTTGAATACCAATAACTCAGATACACATGAAAAACTGAAATGACACAGGGAATCGATAGAGCATCACTCAGGGAWGCACAAAAACAACATTACATTCAAAATGGGTGAACCTCTCCTTTAACTGCCATTTCCCTTAAGTCAGACTTACCACACGCCAACACGTTTTTCTCAGCCTCGGAAGCATCTGCATTCACCAAATGTTGTGCGTTTATCCTTAGACGTATTCTCCAGACTTATACATAGGGAATTGTTGATATGTTGTCAAATGTTTATTTTAGATGGCAACTTTTTTTGAAAATAAGGTCAAAAGTGCATTTTCCGTACCGTTCTTAGGTATTTTACAGATATAAAGATGAAAAAAGTATTTATCCACAAACGGCTTTGTGTAAGTCRGGTCCTGGAGTGTTTTAACAAAATGAAACCCAAATGTTTGGCTGACATCATCCAGTGTCCAGAAAAARGTATTTGKGTGATATGCAAAATATGCACATATTTAAATGATATATCGCCTCATTAGCATCTTGCAATAAAAATGTTCTGAAACATTTTAAAACAAAAATGTCTTATATMTCTGTCCACATTCAACTGGTAAAAGTTGATTGTGACATGATTAAAGGGAGCAAAAAATCCCCTATTAGGGTATGGTACCTTAATGCCTAAATTGAACCCGTATGCCTAAATTTAACCAACATCTCTGAATAGATGTCTACATAGATGTTGAGGCTAGTTTCACATTTGCGAAGTATGACTGTCCCCTAACAGACGGCAACACACTCCATAATTCAAACGGCAACACACTCCGTAATCTACAGATGGCACCACACTCTGTAATTGAAAGGGCAACTCCATTTGTCTTCGAGGTTGTGTTGGTAAACCTACAGTCATCACCATGGGTCAATTGCAACCATCATTGGCCCTAAAGCTGACGTCAGTGTTATTTTTTTGTCCTGGTCGATGTCAACATAATTAAATAAATGTTTGCCCTCTGGGGGGTATTATCATCTGTGTTAATTAAACTTTTTTTTTTGAATACCAAGGGTAGGTTGTGGACTACAGGAAAAGGAGGACCGAGCCCACCCTCCATTCTCATCGACGAGGCTGTAGTACAGCAGGTTGAGAGCTTCGACTTCCTTGGCGTCCACATCACCAACAAACTACATGGTCCAAGCACACCAAGACAGTCGTGAAGATGGCACAACAAAACCTATTCCCCCTCAGGAGACTGCAAAGATTTGGCATAGGTCCTCAGATCCTCAAAAGGTTTTACAGCTGCACCATCGAGAGCATCCTGACGGGTTGCATCACTGCCTGGTATGGCAACTGCTCGGTAGAGGGTAGTGCGTACGGCCCAGTACATCACCGGGGCCAAGCTTCCTGCCATCCAGCACCTCTATACCAGGCGGTGTCAGAGGAAGGTCCTAAAAATTGTCAAAGACTCCAGCCACCCTAGTCATAGATTACTCTCTGCTACCGCATGGCAAGCGGTACCGGAGAGCCAAGTCTAGGTCCAAGACGCTTCTAAACAGCGTCTACCCCCAAGCCATACGACTCCTGAACAGCTAATCAAATGGCTACCCAGACTATTTGCACTCTCCCCCTACGCTGCTGCAACTCTCTGTTATCATCTATGCATAGCCACTTTAATAACCCTACCTGCATGTACATAATTACCTCAACTACCTCGATACCGGTGCTCCCACACATTGACACTTTGACTCTGAACCGGTACCCCTGTATATAGCCCCGCTATAGTTATTTACTACTGCGCTTCAATTATTTGTTTTTCTTATCTCTTACCTTTTTTTAAATCTTTTTTTTTAGGTATTTTCTTAAAACTGTATTGTTGGTTAAGGGCTTGTAAGTAAGCATTTCACTATGAGGTATTTCACTATAAGGCTACCTGTTGTATTCGGTGCATGTGACAAATAACATTTGATTTGATTGAACTGTTTGACAATCATTCCAAAAAACTGAAAACAAGTATTTCCTCATTTACACCGGCAAATCTGCTGTTTTCCAAACATTTTATGAATTGAAAACTCATGTTGGTGTATTTATTTCTTTCATATATCATTTGTTTACATCCCTGTTAGTGAGCATTTCTCCTTTGCCTTGATAATCCATCCACTTGACAGGTGTGGCATATCAAGAATCTGATTAAAGAGCATAAGCTGTGCTGGAGACAATAAAATGTGCAGTTTTGTCACACAACACAATGCCACAGATCTCTCAAATTTTTCTACTAAATCTACTCTGCTCTACGTCTCAGTTAATCCTGATAATTACATTATTAAGAAAAATGAGGAATCAATCATGATTATAAACCGGGTAGTTTGGGTCCTTGATGCTGATTGGCTGAAACAGCATTTCAGTCGTGTGTTTATAAGAAAACATACTTGTTTACTTCTATGTATGCTGATAACCTGTTTACAATAGCAATAAGCCACCTTGGGGGTTTATGGAATATGGCCAATATACCACACCCCCTTGGGCCTTATTGCTTAAATATACTGCAACATTGTTAAATACTCATTTCTGATTGGCTAGAAGGGCTTTCTAGAGTGGGCATTAATACTAGATATGCGGACAGTTGGAAAAGATAATTGGACACCACTGAAGTTGTTCCAACAATAGGCACCTTATTACCATTGAAAATCACTGCACCATGCACCAAGTTACAGAAATCTAAACCAACAACCACACAAACCAAAATTGGATACATTGTAAATGCAGGTCCAACGAGGAAAAACTAGCATGCTGGCATTAATTTGTTCTTGCAGAGACATCTTCCGCTTTTCTAGCAACCTAACCAATCGCATTAACAACCATTCTGCATCTCTGGCAACCTAACCAATATAACTATCAACCAGGTTTAGTGGAAGGATTAAATAGTATGAATTTACGTATCAAAATGAAAATATCAATGAAAACATGTCATTTCTACCGATAAATTTCTGCTCTGCTACCACGTCGTCCATTACTTCCATATAATTGAGTCTTTGAATTAAGAGATTGAGATAAAACTGTCCAGTTTGAGTGTTTGTTGCTGCTCGTTCCAGTCGCTAGCTGCAGCAAACTSAAAAGACGAGCGACCCAGGGATGTGTGTGCTTTGGGGACCTTTAACAGAATGTGACTGGCAGAACGGGGGTTGTATGTGGAGGATGAGGGCTGCAGTAGATATCTCAGATAGGTGGGAGTGAGGCCTAAGAGGGTTTTATAAATAAGCATCAACCAGTGGGTCTTGCGACAGGTATACAGAGATGACCAGTTTACAGAAGAGTATAGAGTGCAGTGATGTGTCCTGTAATGGGCATTGGTGGCAAATCTGTTTGCCGAATGGTAAAGTAAAAAAAAACACTCTAGGAACTCAGATGCAAAAATATTTATGTCCAACGTTTCGACAGACTGTCACGTTCTGACCTTTGTTCTTTTGTATTTTATTTGTTTTAGTAGGGTCAGGGCGTGAGTTGGGTGGGTTATCTATGTTTTGTGTTTCTATGTTGGGTTTTTTGTTTGGCCTGATATGGTTCTCAATCAGAGGCAGGTGTTAGTCATGGTGTCTCCTGTACGTGTGCATAGCCCAGTGCGGCCTATTCCACCTTGCCGCACTGGCATGGCTACGGTGAGCATTCAGCCAGGTAGGGTTGGGCAGGCTCGGTGCTCGAGACCTGTAGTGCGCCTCCACGGTCCGGTCTATCCGGTGCCTTCTCCACGCACCAGCCCTCCTGTGGCAGCCACACGCACCAGCTCTCCTGTGGCAGCCCCACGCACCAGCCCTCCGGTCCGGCACCACGTACCAGGCCTCCAGTTCCTGTTCCCGCACCTCGCCTAGAGGTGCGTGTCCCAGCCCGGTACCACCAGTTCCGGCACCACGCACCAGGCCTACAGTGCGCCTCCAGGGTCCAGTATGCCCTGTTCCTGCTCCCCGCACTCGCCCTGAGGTGCGTGTTCCCAGCCCGGTACCACCAGTTCCGGCACCACGCACCAGGCCTACTGTGCGCCTCCAGGGTCCAGTATGCCCTGTTCCTGCTCCCCGCACTCGCCTTGAGGTGCGTGTCCCCAGCCCGGGACCACCAGTTCCGGCACCATGCACCAGGCCTACAGTGCGCTTCCAGGGTCCAGTATGCCCTGTTCCTGCTCCCCGCACTCGCCTGAGGTGCGTGTTCCCAGCCCGGTACCACCAGTTCCGGCACCACGCACCAGGCCTACTGTGGCGCCTCGGCAGCCTGAGTCTCCCTCCTGTTCAGCGCCGCCTGAGTCCCTCCTGTCCTGCGGCGCCTGAGTCTCCTCCTGTCCCGCCGCTGAGCCGCCGTCTGTCCAGCACCGTCTGAGCCGCCCGTCTGTCCAGAGCCGTCAGAGCCGCCCGTCTGTCCAGAGCCGTCAGAGCCGCCGTCTGTCCAGCCGTCAGCAGCGCCCGTCTGTCCAGAGCCGTCAGAGCCGCCCGTCTGTCCAGAAGCCGTCAGAGCCGCCCGTCTGTGCTGAGCCGCCAGAGCCGTCCGTCAGTCAGGAGCCGCCAGAGCCGTCAGAGCCGCCCGTCTGTCCAGAGCCGTCAGAGCCACCCGTCTGTCCAGAGCCGTCAGAGCCGCCCGTCTGTCCTGAGCCGCCAGAGCCGTCCGTCAGTCAGGAGCCGCCAGAGCCGTCCGTCAGTCAGGAGCCGCCAGAGCCCGCCCGTCAGTCAGGAGCCGCCAGAGCCGCCCGCCAGTCAGGAGCCGCCAGAGCGCCCGCCAGTCAGGAGCCGCCAGAGCCGCCCGCCAGTCAGGAGATGCCAGAGCCGCCCGCCAGTCAGGAGCTGCCAGAGCCGCCCGCCAGTCCGGAGCTGCGCCTTCAGTCCGAGCTGCCCCTCAGTCCGGAGCTGCCCCTCAGTCCGGAGCTGCCCCCTCAGTCCGGAGCTGCCCCTCCGTCCGGAGCTGCCCCTCAGTCCAGTGGGGCCCTTTAGTAGGGTTGCCAGTCTAGGTTGGCGGCGAGGGTCGCCGCTCAAAGGACGCTACTAAAGCGAATAAGACTATGGTGGAGTGGGGGCCACGCTCAGGCGCCAGGAGGCCGCACACAAGCGACAGATGCCCACCCAGACCCTCCCCTATAGGTTCAGGTTTTGCGGCCGGAGTACGCACCTTGGGGGGGGGGGATTGTCATGTTCTGACCTTAGTTCTTTTGTATTTTATTTGTTTTAGTATGGTCAGGGCGTGAGTTGGGTGGGTTATCTATGTTTTGTGTTTCTATGTTGGGTTTTTCGTTTGGCCTGATATGGTTCTCAATCAGAGGCAGGTGTCAGTTGTTGTCTCTGATTGGGAGCCATATTTAGGTAGCCTGTTTTCTGTTGTGTTTTGTGGGTGGTTGTCTTCCGTGTCTGTTTGCTCACGGTACGGGACTGTTTCGGTTTTCTATTCTATTCACTTTGTTATTTTTGTATTGTTGTCGTGTTCAGGATTATTAAATATAATGGACACTTACCACGCTGCGCATTGGTCTGACATTTCTTACTCCTCGTCAGATGAGGAGGATGAATTCCATTACACAGACAAGCTGTCTTCATCAGGGTATAATGACAAACACTGCGGGATGACTCATTTATATAGGGTCAAAAGACACACAGGTGTCTGTAATTATGGACGGGTGTGGCCTGATATCATTGGTTAATTCTCATATCTTAAAATAGCATACAAAAAACAAATGGATAGCGTACGATCATAGATACAATTTGGCTACATAAACCTACAAACATTTACAAAAGCAAAATCACAATAATCACAAGAATGGCTTCAGATCAAAGTCTACGTTGAGACCGAAGGGAGCAAGGGTCTTTAAATTAAAGATCCAAGCAGCCTCTCGTTTTAACATTAAATTGTCGAGGTCACCCCCTCTCCTAGGGAGGGTGACATGTTCGATGCCAATAAAACGTAGAGACGAAATTGAGTGGTTTTATTCTAAAAAGTGGGCCGCTACTGGGTAAATCGAGTTTTTGCACCTGATGGTGCTACGATGCTCCGAGATACGTACTTTTAATTCGCCCCTTGTTTTACCCACAATGGTAAAGAACCTCTAGCCACTTGAGAGCAACCTTACCTGCCGATCTATAAATTACGTTGGCGTAATCTAGCATGGGTAAGATGGTCATCTGAATAAGGGTTAGTTTGGCAGCTGGGGTGAAAGAGGAGCGATTACAACAGAGGAAACCAAGTCTAGATTTAACTTTAGCCTGCAGCTTTGATATGTGCTGAGAGAAGGACAGTGTACCGTCTAGCCATATTCCCAAGTACTTGTATGAGGTGACTACCTCAATCTCTAAACCCTCAGAGGTAGTAATCACACCTGTGGGGAGAGGGGCATTCTTCTTACCAAACCACATGACCTTTGTTTTGGAGGTGTTCAGAACAAAGTTAAGGGCAGAGAAAGCTTGTTGGACACTAAGAAAGCTTTGTTGTAGAGCGTTTAACACAAAATCTGGGGAGGGGCCAGCTGAGTATAAGACTGTATCATCTGCATATAAATAGATGGGAGAGCTTCCTACAGCCCAAGTTATGTTGTTGATGTAAATATTTAGAGCGTGGGGTCTAGGATCAAGCCTTGGGGTACACCCTTGGTGACAGGCAGATTTTCTGACGTTATACACTGCACTCTTTGAGACAGGTAGTTAGCAAACCAGGCCAAAGACCCTCAGAGACACCAATTATCATTAGCCGGCCCAAAAGAATGGAATGGTCTCCCGTATCAAAAGCTTTGGCCAAGTCAATAAAGATAGCAGCACAACATTACTTAGAATCAAGGCCAATGGTGATCATTGAGGACCTTTAAGGTTGCAGTGACATATCCATAACCTGAGCGGAAACCAGATTGCATACCAGCGAGAATACTACAGACATCAAGAAAGTCAGTCAGTTGATTATTGACACGTTTTTCCAACACTTTAGATAAACAGGGCAACATAGAAATAGGCCTATAGCAGTTAGTTATTGTGGGGAGTATGATCTTTCTCACTTATCATTATTCACAATTCATTCATGATTATCCATAATCATGGTAGCGTCCACATGAATGTAGAAGTGTTCAGAAACATCTATTCTTACTCACAATGAAAGTGACTCCAATATAAGACATTATTCACCATTCACTTCCTATTGAACAAAACATAATCCAAAACACAACCAAAGCAAACTGCAAATGCATCCAATACGTTTGTAGAGTCACAAGCGTGATGTAGTTATTGCGTGCAAGGAATATGGGACCAAATACTAAACTTTAATACACTAGAAGTGAATTTGTCCAAATACTTATGAAACATCTATTCTTAAACCACGTAAAGTGGTTTCACTTCCAAACAGTAAAACAGATCTGTATGAACATTTGGAACTGTCGCCTAATATGAAACATTTGATCTCAAATCAAAGTAGAGACAAATGAAAAATGTTAGCTTCCCTGTCCAAATACCTATGATGTTGACTGTATAAACTCAAGGTATGATGTCCTCGCTTATCTTCATTTGACACTCTACTGAATCAAGTCTATTCGGACTTTGTTACACTTGGCATGCTGTTGTTCAATAACTTTGCTATCAGTGACATACACCGAGTGTCCAAAACATTAAGAACACCTTCATAATATTGAGAAGCAGGGATGCTGGCCCACAGGGATGCTGGCCCACAGGGATGCTGGCCCATGTTGACTCAATTATTCCCACAGTTGTGTCAAGTTGGCTGGATGTGCTTTGGGTGGTGAACCATTCTTGATAACACGGGAAACTTTGGGGCGTGAAAACTCCGGCGTCATTGCAGTTCTTGACACAAACTGGTGCGTCTGGCAACTACTGCCATACCCTGTTCAAAGGCACTTCAATATCTTTGTCTTGCCTGTTCAGTCTCTGAATGGCACACATGCAACATCCCTGTCACAACTGTCTCAAGGTTTTAGAAATCATTATTTAGCCTGTCTCTTCCCCTTCATCTATTCTGATTGAAGAAGATTTAACAAGTGGCATCCGTAATAAAAAGTAAAGTATTTGGTTCCATATTCATAGCACGCAACGACTACATCAAACTTGTGACTACACATTTGTTGGATATACAGAATTTGCTGTTTGTTTTGGTTGTGTTTCAGATTATTTTGTGCCCAATACAAATGAATGGTAAATAAAAGTATTGTCATTTTAGAGTCACTTTTCTTGTAAATATGAATAGAATATGTTTCTGAACTCTCCCGAGTGGCGCAGTGGTCTAAGACACTGCATCTCAGTGCAAGAGGCTTCCCTACAGTCCCTGGTTTGAATCCAGGCTCTATCACATCCGGCTGTGATTGGGAGTCCCATAGGGCGGCACACAATTGGCCCAGCGTCGTCCGGGTTASMCCAGGGTAGGCCGTCATTGTCAATAAGAATTTGTTCTTAACTGACTTGCCTAGTTATATAGAGCTTACATTTAAATATTAATGTGGATGCTACCCTGATTACAAATACGCCTGAATGAACCGTGAATAATGATGAGTGAGAAAGTTACAGAGGCATAAATATCATATCCCCCCAAAAATGCTAACTCCCCTGTTATTATAATGGTGAGAGGTTAGCATTTCTTGGGGGTATGATATTTGTGCATCTGTAACTTTCTCACTAATCATTATTCACGATTCATTTAAGATTATACATAATCATGGTAGCAGCCACATTAATATAGAAGTGTTGAGAAACATATT
The DNA here is from genome assembly GCF_002910315.2 of Salvelinus sp. IW2-2015. Classification (NCBI taxonomy): domain Eukaryota; kingdom Metazoa; phylum Chordata; class Actinopteri; order Salmoniformes; family Salmonidae; genus Salvelinus; species Salvelinus sp. IW2-2015. The sequence goes on along the minus strand of NW_019957651.1, from coordinate 98,712 downwards.
CTATTCTTATTTCCAATAAAAGTGACTCCAAAATGACACAATACATTATTTATCGTTTACGGAAATCACATTCTCTGAAAATGCTGTCGACGTTTAAAAGTCGATCTCAGTGCACAGGTTGTTAATTTGTTTGTTTCAATCCCGACCCATGTTCTTCCATGCATCAGAGGACTTTAACCCCAACCCTCCTATCAGAAACACCCATCAACCACCCAGTCTCCTGTCTATGGACCCAACAACCATGTAATGTTGATAGTTAACTTACATGTGTGGCCCTTAAGAGTTGGTGTGTTTGTGCGCATGTGTGTGTGTGCGCATGTGTGTTTGTTATGTGTTGACTGTGTGTGTTGTGGGTTGTGTGGGTGGGGTGCTGTAGTGTGTGTGTGTGTGGTGTGTGTGTGTGTGTGTGTGTGTGTGTGTGTGTGTGGTGTGTGTGGTGTGTGTGTGTGTGTGTGTGTGTGTGTGTGTGTGTGTGTGTGCATAGGAAACCAGTCTAGTCCACCAGGATCAGCTCATTAAGAGCCAGACAGATTCAATTAAGGGAATAAATAATTACCTCTGGTCCAACAACACACATCTCAGGTGAAATAACAACACATAGTTACCATCCCAGACAGTCAACCACTCACCACATGAAACATGAATACAAAACTGTACATTAAACAAGCAAATAAATCAAGCTCGTACTAGTATTTAATTTATTGTCTCTGAAAAAGAGATCATGTTCCAGCAACTACAGAGATCTGAGGCCAGTAGGGAGATCATGCRKCAGGCTGGTTCATGCTGATCAGGATTTTATGTCTCTGATCATGAGGAAACACTTATCTTCGGAAAACAAACTTCTCGCTGCATGCTTGTTAAGRGCATTAAACTTGTTAAGTGTTCAGAATTTRGTCTGCAAATTAAACTTAAGTAGAATAAGTTAATAAGTTTCAAATGAACCTTGTTGAGTTGTTCAAATGCATGTTRCACCGTGCCCTGTCCAGCTGGGTAAATAGAACTGGAGGGACTCACAGGGAGTATAGCTTTCATTTCATACACAGGCATGAGGCTGCCATCGCCTATAGTTCAACCCTCCCTAATTGTGTGTGTGTGTGTATGTGTGTATGTGTGTTTGTGCGCTTGTGTGCGTGCATGCATGCATGTGTGACCAGGATGTACTGCTCTGTGAGCCTTAGCTGTGGGTATGGAAACAAAAGGACAGACGGTTATTATTTTGACTGAGATCAGGGAGAAATAGAACATTGCCTTTTAATCTCGGTTGAGTTAATGGTATTCTCTACAGTGTAACATCCACACACATGTGCACACACACACACAAACACATGAACATCAGATGATCCTGTGAACAGCTACTTGACCATTGCACACCTCTTCAATGGTCTGACGGCCTGGTAAAGGCATCTATAGGTCTGTAAAATAAAAATGAGGGAGTGAATTACATTGTGGAAGAACAGAAAAAGGAACCTTATTTAACATACAAACCCAGCCCCCCTAAAGACACATGCCCCCTCCCATCTGTGCCACACGCACACACTCTGCTTGCCAACTGGGCCCATAATCCTTTGCAGACCTTGTGCGGACATGACAGGAGTGTGAAGTTGTTTCTGAAGTGTAGAGGAAAGGACACACACACACAAACAGTGTATGTGTGTCCTTTCCTCTCAACCATAAGGACAAAGGTGTTAGAACAAAATAACTGATGGAATCAAATAAGACATGGAAATAGTCTGGGATTAGAAAGTCAGAAACACATTATTTTATCATCCTTCTTGGGTCTTTTGAGATGTGAAATAATCCGTCTTTTAGCCAATTGGGCCCATATACCTTTGCAGAAAATGTTATTTTTGTAAACGTCTGGGAAAATAGCAAAAGTTGGAAAGCAAAAGTGATAGTTTGTGTTTCTTTTAAATAATAATATCAAGATCGAGTACTGGTTCTGTGTTTGGCAGCATGTGCCAGAGAGAAGTTTACTGACTCCCTGCCAATGCAGGTGGCCTCTGGGCTGGTGTGTGTGTGTGTGTGTGTGTGTGTGTGCTGACGTGTGTGGGTGTGTGTTGTGTGTGTGTGTGTGTGTGTGGTGTGGTGTGTGTGTGTGTGTGTTGTGTGTGTGTGTGTGTGGTGTGTGAGAGAGAGGAGGCGTTTGGGTGGAGGGGGGTAATGTTTGTGTAGGGGGGTAAAGTAATTTAGCCTTTTAGTTGTTTCAGCTCATTTTCCATAGTCAATTCTACTGAAAAATATAACATTATTTGAGATAACATAATTGTTCATGTTTTAATGGAGTCAACTAGTCAGAAAATGTGGAGAAGTTGACTCAATGAGTAATGTTGCCCAGTGAATTAAACAATAAATGTTGACTCAACTATAATGAAATCACTGAACATTACACCAGTGACTGCTAGAAACTACTTGTATGTTGCCTGTTGCTTGTTTCTCGAGTTGGCTCCGATTCGGTGGCCATATAAGCATGAATTTCAGTTTCCATCAGTATATGATTTAAATAGCACTAGCTAGCTAGCTAACTGTGTCTTTTGAATTTCATGGCTAGCTAAGTACCTAACTACCTCAGCTCAGTCAGCGACATTTAGCTAGTTAGCTAGCTAGCTAGCTACACATTGTTCAGCCACGTATGAAAGAATTGTGTAGTTAGCTAGATTATATCAAATGATGTAACCTAGCCGGAGCTCAACATTAACGATGGCCCGCAGGCACAAGGCTAGTAAAAACATGGGTCGGGACTGGAAAGTAATCTCGCAGCCAGTAGCTTTTGAATGCATTTTGGTGTTTGATTTCAAGTTTTCCGTGCTCGTTCTGTCATTAAAAAGCTAGTGCTGCCGTACCACAGATGCAATCAGCACAGCATTGGGTAACGCACATTTGAGTTTCTGCCGCCCAAAGAGAGGTGGGTGTGTGTCTTGACAAATTACATTAACGCAAATGGAATTACGCAGTTGGTGCATTCATTAACAGACCGAATGTCTTTTTTCTGGATGGGCTTTCTTCCGATATTTATGCTATTTAGAAAATGTGAAAACCCTTTTAAAAATGTTGCCAAAAACATATGAATTAACCCAGCACATTTTTTAAATTAATGTATTTAAAAATTTGATTATTTGAAAAGTGAATACTGATGTTTGAGTATGAGTACACATGTCCATCCTTAATAACTAGCTGGCTGCATGTTGTTTTACAGGTTTTCTGACATTGWACCTTGTTCATCAACAGGACCTTGCATCAAAAGGCACAGAACAACCAATTACACAACATTTCCTGGAATTGTAATTTTTGCAAATTTTCTTCAGCAAAGTATCACTGCAATACTTTTCTGTAATTTGAACAATAAAACACTATAGAATGCACAGTAAAATACCGTAAATACCGTAAATGTGTTTTACAGCATTAATGCTGTAGGTTGCACTACATTGTGGGTAAAATGCTGAAAAATACTGTTAACTGAAAGGCCATTGCTATGGTGGTTGATGTTCTTGATGATCTTTTTGGCCTTCCTGTGACATCGGTTGCTGTAGGTGTCCTGGAGGGCAGGTAGTTTGCCCCCAGTGATGTGTTGGGCAGACCGCACCACCCTCTGGAGAGCCCTGCAGTTGCGGGTGGTGCAGTTTCCGTACCAGARGGTGATACAGCTTGATAGGATGCTCTCAATTGTGCATTTATAAAAATGTGCTAGGGTTTTAGGAGCCAAGCCAAATTTCTTCAGCCTCCTGAGGTCCTGGTCCATGATCAGCTCCTTTGTTTTGTTGACTTTGAGTGAGAGGTTATTTTCCTGGCAGCACTCTCCCAGGGCCCTCACCTCCTCCCTGTAGGCTGTCTCATCATTGTTGGTAATCAGGACTACTATTGTTGTGTCATCTGCAAACTTGATGATTGAGTTGGAGGTGTGCATGGCCACGCAGTCATGGGTAAACAGGGAGTACAGGAGGGGGCTGAGAACGCACCCTTGGGGGGCCTCTGTGTTGAGCATCAGCGAAGTGGAGGTGTTGTTTCCTACCTTCACCACCTGGGGGTGGCCCATCAGGATGTTCAGGACCCAGTTGTACAGGGAGGGTTTCAGACCCAGGGCCCCGAGCTTAAGGAAGAGCTTGGAGGGTACTATGGTGTTGAATGCTGAGATATAGTCAATGAACAGCATTCTTACATAGGTATTCCTATTGTCCAGATGGGATAGGGCAGTGTGCAGTGCAATGGTGATTGCATCATCTGCTGATCTATTGGGTCGGTAGGCAAATTGAAGAGGGTCTAGGGTGTCAGGTAAGGTAGAGGTGATATGATCCTTAACTAGCCTCTCAAAGCACTTCATGGAGGACAGAAGTGAGTGCTATGGTGCAATAGTCATTTAGTTCAGTTACCTTTGCTTTCCCATCTTGAAGCAGGTGGGGACAGCAGACTGGGATAGGAAGAGATTGAATATGTCCGTAAACACTCCAGTCAGCTGGTCTGCGCATGCTCTGAGGACGCGGCTAGGAATGCCGTCTGGGCCGGCAGCTTTGCAAGGGTTAACACACTTAAACGTTTTACTCACTTCGGCCAKGGAGAAGGAGAACCCACAGTCCTTGGTAGCGGGCCGCGTTGGTGGCACTGTGTTATCCTCAAAGAGGGCAAAGAAGGTGTTTAGCTTGTCTGGAAGCAAGAAGGCGGTGTCCGTGACGTGGCTGGTTTTCCCTTTGTAGTCCGTGATTGTCTGTAGACCCTGCCACATACGTCTTGTGTCCGAGCTGTTGAATTGCAACTCCACTTTGTCTCTGTACTGATGTTTTGCCTGTTTGATTGCTTTACGGATGGAATAACTACACTGTTTGTATTCAGCTATATACCCAGTCACCTTGCCATGGTTAAATGCGGTGATTCGTCCTTTCAGTTTTGAGCAAATGTTTCTGATTTAGGTAAGTTTTAATAGTCACAGTGGGTACAACATCTTCTATACACTTCCTGATGAACTCAGTCACCGTATCCATGTATTTGTCGATGTTATTCTCAGAGGCTACCCAGAACATATCCCAGTCTGCGTGATCAAAACAATTTTGAAGCATTTGTTCCGATTGGTCAGACCAGACTTTGAATTGACCTTAGCACGGGTACTTCCTGTTTGAGTTTCTTCCTATATGAAGGGGGGAGCAAAATGGAGTCATGATCAGATATGCCGAAGGGAGGGCGGGGGAGGGCCTTTTTGGCATTTTGAAAAGTTGAGTAGCAGATATCACCGTGATACAACATACTCAATGGGGAGAGCATGAACATATGAATGGCAAACACACCGGGATAGTGTCCCTAGCTGTCACAACCCTGTGTGATTTACAGTGGTGACCCGTCTTTCAGGGCAGGTGCCCACCTGTTTTGAGCCCCACCTGTTTAGCTAAAAAAATAATGCTATGTATTTTTTTGTTGTTCCCTGTTTTGCATGTTAATTTGGCATTAATACGTGTCACATATCAGTGACATTAGAAGTGCCCATCCAAGAAGGCTCAAGGTCATTGGCCACAGATAAAATTATGTCAAATCACGTTATATCTACCGTCGCTTTGATTGGACTGATCATATCAACATCATACTTTCAAAATCTTAGCTAGCCAGGTAAACAAGCAGTCATCATCATGAATCACGTCGACAATTGTTGACTAAGGGCTTGTAAGCAAGCATTTCACTGTAATCGGKGCATGTGACACATTTGATTTTAATCTACTGGCAAATCCTTTTCAATCCTTATGAAAAGAAATTATAAATAAAACGTACTGGTGCTAATCGGCCATTGGACATAAACATTACACAACAATTTGGAAATCGCAAATTCAACAATAAGTGGTTTGGAAGGAATCAGTAGCTAACTGCAAGCGTTGCAAAGCAATCACTAGCCTGCTATTCAGTGAAGTGTATGTGTGGTCCAAGTCTGGGTTTACGGGTCTCTTTTCCAAGTTTAAAAGGATACACATTCGACACCATCGGCTAGAAAAGGTTGAATACATTGGCCATGCTGTCAATCCAGCATGACTTCTGATGCGTTCAAAACAACTGGAAACTCGGAACTAGGAAATCACAGGCTTCAAGACATCTGGGAACTCTGAAAAAAACGAGCTCCGACTGGGAAAATACGTTTTGAGCGGTCATCCAACTCAGAGTTCCAAGTCAGGAACTCGGGCTTCTTTCTAGAGCTCCGACCTGAAGATCACAGACGTTATGATTCGACTTTGTTTTTTTCCCCAGAATTCCCAGTTGTCTTGAAAGCACCCTAAATCCTGAGAATGCCAGACTTCGATGACAAAATTTACCAACGAGGACCGCCTCGCTACCTTCCTGTTCAAGTGAGCACAACAACAGTCCAATAATGTCTTGAATGATACTATATAATTGATGTAATATGCCAGAGAGAAATGTATACTGTAGCTTAGAAAGTAATACTAAGTGTTTGTTGTGTAGTAAACTGTTAGTTGCCCATGTGCCTCACCCGAATAATTTGGTCCCTTTCTCCCTCATAACTTAGCCTACTGTCTGACTTGGTGGTGCACATGTAGCCTATAGCTTGTTTTAGATAAATGTCATKATCGAAAATTGTAAGAGCTTTCATTTTCTGCTTATATGCCCCCTTTATAAATGAGGCTGAATGAACTGTTTTGCTGCCAGACAAGGCTCCGCTGATAGCCAGGTGTGGCAGTGGTAAGGATTCACTGATTCGCTGATGTATATGTATATACTGTACTCTATACCATCTACTGTATCTTGCCATCTTTATGTAATACATGTATCACTAGCCACTTTAAACAATACCACTTTTATATGTTTACATACCCTGCATTACTCATCTCATATGTATATACTGTACTCTATACCATCTACTGCATCTTGCCTTTGCCGTTCTGTACCGTCACTCATTCATATATTTTTATGTACATATTCTTCATCCCTTTACACTGTGTGTATAAGGTAGTTGTTGTGAAATTGTTAGGTTAGATTACTCTTAGGTTATTACTGCATTGTCGGTACTAGAAGCACAAGCATTTCGCTACACTCGCATTGYCATCTGCTAACCATGTGTATGTGACTCCATGCGCCATGGTGCTGAAAAGAAAGCTCTGCTGTTGTGACAGCTTTATGTAGCCCCTAACAGTTTGTGGGCACCGTTTGTCACTGTTATAGTGCAATTAATGTARTGTTTAGTGTTGTGTTGTGTAGTGGCTTTGCTGGCATGCATCTTAAAKCATATYTATTTTTTGCCCCACCAAGACTTACATACTAAAATRGCTACTGGTGATTCGGTTCACTCGGCTCTCAGCTGCGCAATATACGTAATCGTTTTGTAGGCCAGGTTATGTTCGTATAGCCTCTCCCCGCTAACCATATGTTTAATTTAAACAACATTGTTCCATAATGTTACAGTTTTAGCTAAAACTGTTCACTTTACCAGTAGTATGCAAACATTTGGTTGCACAGAAATAAAGGAAAATGTTGTGAGTCTGGTCAAATAATGTGTGGTTTTGTGTAGGCTATAGCAATGTTTTGTTAGTTTAGCTAGGGTTTTAAGTAGGTGCATCTAGCTGTCTTATTTTCACCTTAACACTGTAATTTTACTTTGTCACATATACCCTTTTCACACTGTTGTGCCAAACAGCACTGTGCTAACACTTTTCTTTTCACATGATGTGATCCAACTCAGCCCCAGCAACTGTTGTGTAAGAATAACCAAGCAAGCACAGTATCTCACTCACTCACTCACTCACTCACATTATTACGCACACACACACCAGACCTGGGCTCAAATAGTATTCAAAATTATTACACACATGTAACGGATGTGAAATGGCTAGCTAGTTAGCGGTACGCGCTAATAGCGTTTCAATCAGTTACGTCACTTGCTCTGAAACCTAGAAGTAGTGGTTCCCCTTGCCCTGCAAGGGCCGTGGCTTTTGTGGAGCGATGGGTAACGACGCTTCGTGGGTGACCGTTGTTGATGTCTGCAGAGGGTCCCTGGTTCGCGCCCGTGTCGGGGCGAGGGGACGGTCTAAAGTTATACTGTTACACACACACAGTGGTGTAAAGTACATAAGTAAAAATACTTGAAAGTACTACTTATGTTGTTTTTTAATTTACTATTTATATTTTTGACTGCTTTTACTTCACTACATTCCTAAAGAAAATTATGCACTTTTTACTCCATACATTTTCCCTGACACCCAAAAGTAGTCGTTACATTTTGAATGCTTACCAAGACACGAAAATGGTCCAATTCATGCACTTATCAAGAGAACTGTCACTCCCTGACCTTAGAGATCCTTTTATGTCTCTATTTTGGTTTGGTCAGGGCGTGAGTTGGGGTGGGCATTCTATGTTTTGTGTTCTATGTTTTCTATTTCTGTGTGTTTGGCCGGGTCTGGTTCTCAATCAGAGGCAGCTGTCTATCGTTGTCTCTGATTGAGAACCATACTTAGGTAGCCTTTTCCCCCAAGGACCAAGCAGCGTGGTGAAAGGGACTCCTGGACAGGTGAGCAGTGCTATCTGGAGTATGAGACAACCTGGGAGGAGATAGAGAYGTGGTCGGTTGACCCAGGGAGAGTGCCGGAGCCCGCTTGTGATTCTTTAGAACAGTGCGAGGAGGGATACCGGAGAATGMAGTTGGCGACACGAAAACGGCTGGCAAGGAAGCCTGAGAGGCAGCCTCAAAAAATGTTTTGGGGGGAGGGGGCACACATGGAGTGTGGCAAGTCAGGTAGTAGACCTGAGCCAGCTCCCCGTGCTTACCGTGGTGAGCATGGGACTGGTCAGGACTGAGTCCTGTGCCTGCTCCCAGAGCCAGGTCTCCTGTGTGTCTCCCCAGCCTGGTGAGTCCTGTGCTTGCTCCCAGAGCCAGGTCTCCTGTGTGTCTTTCCAGCCTGGTGAGTCCTGTGCCTGCTCCCAGAGCCAGGTCTCCTGTGTCTCCCCAGCCCGGTGAGTCCTGTGCCTGCCTCCTGTCTGGAGCTGCCAGAGTCGCCCTCCTGTCTGGAGCTGCCAGAGTCGCCCTCCTGTCCGGAGCTGCCAGAGTCGCCCTCCTGTCCGGAGCTGCCAGAGTCGCCCTCCTGTCCGGAGCTGCCAGAGTCGCCCTCCTGTCCGGAGCTGCCAGAGTCGCCCTCCTGTCCGGGGCCCGCTGCGAGGGTCCCCAGTCCGGGGTCGGCGGCGAGGGTCCCCGCTCCAGAGGCGCCACCTAAGTGGGCCAAGCCTAAGGTGGAGCGGGGTCCACGTCCCGCACCAGAGCCGCCACCGCGGATAGATGCCCACCCAGACCCTCCCCTATAGGTTTAGGTTTTGCGGCCGGAGTCCGCACCTTTGGGGGGGGTACTGTCACGCCCTGACCTTAGAGATCCTTTTATGTCTCTATTTTGGTTTGGTCAGGGCGTGAGTTGGGGTGGGCATTCTCTGATTGAGAACCATACTTAGGTAGCCTTTTCCCACCTGTTTTGGTGGGTAGTTTTCTGTTTTGTGTTTCTGCACCTGACAGAACTGTTTCGGTTTTGTTCGTTCGCTTTGTTGTTTTGTTATTTAGTGTTCAGTTTTATTAATAAATCATGAACACTTACCATGCTGCGCTTTGGTCCACTCCTTCAACAGACGATCGTTACAAGAACATCCCTGGTCATCCCTACTGCCTCTGATTTGGCGGACTCACTATACACACATGCTTCATTTGTAAATGATGTTTGAGTGTGCCCCTGGCTATCCGTTAAAAGAATAAAAACACTAAATWATTTGTACTTTTACTTTTGATACTTACGTATATTTAAAACCAAATCATTTTAGACTTTTACTTAAGTAATATTTTACTGGGTGACTTTCACTTTTACTTGAGTCATTTTCTATTAATGTACTTTTACTCAAGTATGACAATTTGGTACTTTTTCCAGAACTGCACACACACACACACACACACACAGTGCACAGTCTCCAAAGTGAGTTTTATGTCTGTTAAATGTTCTATTTTTGTATTTAAATTAAATTGGTTTTGAAGTATTTGTTCTGTCCATTCACGGATATTTGAAAGACTGTTCAGAAGCTGTTCAGAAATATAAATATGTATTTCAACTTTATAGGAAGTTGACACAACTTAATATTTTAAGGCAGCAAGGTTAGAGTAGTTTAGTTTTTTCTGAGTATTAAATACTTAAATACATTTTAAGTAGCTTTGTTAACACAACTAACAAAATCAGCTGAAGCACATTGATTTGACTAAAAGTATCAAGTTCACTCAACAAGTTATTAAATCCAAATGAGTCAGTTCTACTTACTTTACTAGGTTTAAGTAACTTTAGATTAAGTTAACGCAACACAAAATCTGTATTGGACTTGACTTAAAATTTTAAGGCAGCAAGGTTACAAWRTTTTTTAAGTTGACTCAACAAATATTTTTTTTACAGTGTATAGTGTGTGTTTGTGTGTGTTTGTGTTCGTGACAAAAGGTCCACTTATTTATGATTGCTTTCCTGTGCCTGATGTGGCTTCTTCAAAGAGTATGTGTTTGTGAGGAGTGGGCCTCCTGTGCAGCAGCCCTCTACATCWTGGTGAGATTATATTGGAGGGAATCTAGAAAATACCGTACAGATGCACACACAAGCTATTGGGTTCAGTTGAAACAAAAAAATGCCTGTTTAATGTAAGTGAGATTATCACTATGACAAACATTATCCACTGAGACTCTGAGAGGAACAGAGATGGGTGGCTGAGGGTAGAGTCAACACTCTACCCACCCAGAGCAGAGGGTTGGGGGTTGGGCGTGCACGTGTGTGTGTGTTGAACAAGTAACAGAGTGTGTCACTAATCAAAACCAGCTCTGGAAACACACTTTCAGCTGGACACGCATAGCTCTACTCTAGCTCAATCTCACTTTCCCTTTCTTCTGTTACTCGCCTTCTCCTCTCTTCACTCTCCTATCCACTCCTCTCTCTCCTACCCTCTCCTTCATCACACACAGTCAGTGAACCAAGCAGAATAGACGTATCGGGTAAACACAAACGACTGGTGGGCGAGCCACAGGAGGCCATGGGAGGGTGTATGAATCACATGGCTCATTTAGAGCAACTGCAGCACAGTCGGAGCACCCAACGGGCCATCTCAACTGCAGCACAGTCGGAGCAACCAACGGTGCCATCTCAACTGCAGCACAGTCGGAGCACCCAACGGAGCCATCTCAACTGCAGCACAGTCAGAGCAACCAACGGGCCATCTCAACTGCAGCACAGTAGAGCACCCAACGGAGCCATCTCAACTGCAGCACAGTCAGAGCACCCAACGGGCCATCTCAACTGCAGCACAGTCGGAGCACCCAACGGAGCCATCTCAACTGCAGCCACAGTCGGAGCACCCAACGGAGCCATCTCAACTGCAGCACAGTCGAGAACCCAACGGAGCCATCTCAACTGCAGCACATCGGAGCACAGTCGGAGTCGGAGCACCCAACGGAGCCATCTACACTGCAGCACAGTCGGAGCACCCAACGAAGCCATCTCAACTGCAGCACAGTCGGAGCACCCAACGGAGCCATCTCAACTGCAGCACAGTCGGAGCACCCAACGGAGCCATCTCAACTGCAGCACAGTCGGAGCACCCAACGGAGCCATCTCAACTGCAAGCACAGTCGGAGCACCCAACGGAGCCATCTCAACTGCAGCACAGTCGGAGCACCCAACGAAGCCATCTCAACTGCAGCACAGTCGGAGCACCCAACGGAGCCATCTCAACTGCAGCCAGTCGGAGCACCCACGGAGCCATCTCAACTGCAGCACAGTCGGAGCACCCAACGGAGCCATCTCCGCGTCCTTAATTCAGTCTGCTCGCTGTGGTCGCTCAGACACACACGGAGGCTTTCTGATCAACATGTGAGGCTTTTCCCCTCATTTATAAATTACCCTCAGTGTGTGCTGGGCGTGTATGTACCCCTGCGAGACTTTCCTTCTACCATGAACGATCCTCAATTTCCCACTGTAATAAATTACCCTCTGTTGTTTCTCTCTGTTACTGCTCGATGAAAAAKCCCCTTCAGTCGTCCAACAGAGAAACAACAGTACTTCAAATCAGTCTCACTAAGCGAATCAGACAGTAGCTACATCTGTTACTAGTTCATATGAAATAAGACTAGATACTATGTCTTGGCCTCTTGTAGCCCTTTACACTTGTGCCTGTATGCGTGTTGAAAATGGCAGATTTGGACTGATAAGAGCCTAAATTGGAACACGGTGGCTGTGCAGTAACATGTTATACATGATGTCAGAGCTCAGGTTCTCTGCTTCCCAGCTCTGTATGGGTTTTGACTGATAGTGGTTTTGAACTTGAGAACTGCGAGCGCCAAGAAGTTTCTCCCATCCCTCCCGCTAATTGGGCAACGTCTGTAAGAATTACGAGGACTCAATGCATTTTGAAAGATGAGACGTTGAGGATTATAGTAAATAGCGTTTTAATGTCATACAAGCAGGCCAAACACCTATGAGTCCAAATGTGCACTTCACATTTCCATGTCATAAAACTCATGGAATACAGTGTCAACGTTTATGATCACTATGTTTGATGTACAGTTACAAGATGACATGGCGTTATACCCTGGGGTGTCCTGAACACAATGAGCCTGTTTGTTGTATTGTGAAAAGAAAAAAAATTGACGTTGACCACGCATCGTTGGATTGCGTAAACAACTTTAACTGTGTGAAGGCGGGATGCAGGGCTGTGTTCCAAACAAAACAACTACAAGAGTTCTAGTTCCTCAATGACAGAGCTAGGATAATTCAAAAAAGGACCTTCCTGTTGAAGACTGTTTTTTGAGCCATAAAAGTGAATTTAAATGACTTATGAGATGTGCACACCTTTGAGAGGTGCTGCCACTTTGAAACACCAGTTAGACCTCTCACTCAAACTCTTGTCATTTTTTGGTCTTATGTTGCACCTACCCCAAATATTCCAAGAATATTTGTTTCATGTTAATGAATGTACCTAGAGTATCTTCAGATTTTGTTAACAAATGCTGCAAAAAAATACAGTAAATGTAAAATGCCCAGTGTAATGTTTGGATTCGGTCTTGTCAGGTGAAATGTAGTGTCCTCACCTTTGGTCTATTAGTCTCTAAACTGTTCCATTTAAATTGCTACCAGGGTTAGACATGTGCTTTCCATATATCTTCTGTAAGAAACATTTCAATTTAGCCCTGATCATTTAAGCCAATTCCAATGAGTGTAAGGGGACAAGGTATTCTCTCTTTGACTAATAGCACACTCTAAAAAGAAAAGGCTCATGGAGTATTGTTACGGATACAAATATTCTGTGTGTATCCTGTGTGTTTCTTTTCTCTCCTTCTCCCCTACTCACAGGTGACAATCATCATTCCCCAATCAGTCATCAATTAGTCGCTAATCAGAAGACACCTGCTCCTTTTCCCTTACCCAATCACAGTTCCTTTCCCTTGGTTTAAAATCCCTGTCAGTTGTTTTCMCAGGAGCTCAATCTCTCTGTCAATGCCATATGTCTGTAGAMCCATTGTGTGGTTTGCAACTACATGTCACTTTGTTCCTACCTGTGAGTATTGTTTTTGTTATGGTGTTTGAGTGTTTCTTTGATAGTGGGAAAAGGGGGTAACCAGACAGTTCGCCCATGGGCATACACTACCCATAGGTAAACTGTTAAATACACTAGTTAGAACTGGGCGGACCACCCACTGTATTTTTGGTTAGTTAGTTAGCTGTTGAAATAGGCTAGTCTAGCTTAGTGGTGTTTTTGGATGCTTATTGTTTCATTCCTTGGGTCCAGCTCAGCCACTTTTCCTGCCCCCCTCATTACCGTGTGTTTACTAATAAACCCTGAGTTTGACGGTAGATTTAAGTTGTCGTGGTTATTTGTTCTCACTGTTACGTTTTCACTATTATAATTTGCGTGAGTTGTGTTACGGGTCCCATTACCATCCCCCCCCAGATTGTCGGGCCAAAGGTATTCGTAACAAGTATCCTTTAGGGGTTCTTCAAATTGAAACTCTTGTGGAACCCCTATAAGTTCATTGAAGAACCCTTTAAAAGGGGTTTGTTTTTGGACCACCCACCCTTCTCCTGTTATTGTTATTATTATGATATTAATAATAACAATTACGCATAAAAATAACACAATATTTTAGTGTTTATCTCAGTGTTTATTATGATTTTAGTGGCAAAGCAGAATGAAAACATTTAAATATGAGGTAAACTCCCAGCAGAGCACCAAGTCCAGTGTGTATTTCCTCTGACATGTTGATGTTAATATGCTCCGTATCCATAGCCAGAATGTTTTTGCAGTGCATGTTGATTGAACAGGTTTCTTGTTTTATTCATCAGAGGTGTGCGTAACGTTAGTATCTGGAATTTGTCAGCATCAGTAGAACACGCCTGACTCTCCTTCACCAGTCATACAAGGAGAATGGTCTAATGCCGCCCATCAAAAAGAGTGCTGGCCCAAGCACAGGTTACACCTGAAGCATGAGGACCTGCAGCGAGTTGTGAACTTCATAAACAACTATGCAGAGGATAATGCAATAATATTACCAGGACGCCACCCAGGACACAAACACTTTGGTGGAAAGCTGCTGCCATCGCATGTGACATAAGCAGCAGTGTGGCGAATCGATGACAACACTTGATATGTAAAGCATAAACACATTTTGATGATTTAATTGACCTCCAACATGATTGGCACTACTTTTACTGATCTCACATTATTTCTGTATTTTTCAGAGGTACGTGTAGTTGGTCTGTCTTCCTTCAGGAATCTGTGGAGAAAATTGCTGCCCCACATCTCAAACTCCAAGCTGAGGACAGACCTGTGCTGGCAGTGCCAGAGGAACAACTATCAGGTCTTCAGATCTGCCAGAAGCTGTTAAGTCAGCTAAGCTGAAGAAGCAAGAGTAGCATCTCCTGCTTGTTCAGAGTGAGCGGGCTGGCTACCAGAAAATGGTTGCTGACTGCAAGACCACCTGTCAAGACCTGCAGTTGTCTCTGGGGGCCCCTACTGAACCAGCCAGAAAATACATCAGGATGCATTACAGCTTTGATTTTGCTCAACAAGTAAGCAACATTTCCTCCTTTATACTTATTAAAGAATAGATGGATAGATGGATATAACACCCCCCAAGAAAATATAGATACACTCCCCCCCCAAGAAAATATATATAAACACTACCGTCAAAAGTTGGGGTCAAGAACGATCTAATGTAAAGGAACTGGATGGAATATGAGAAAAAATACACAAAATTATTCCTGAATCTCCATACAGCTAACAAAAAAATTTTGCAGAAACTCGTTCCTGAAGACAGAGTCATCTATGATTCTCCGAATTATATTTTTTAAAGAGGAAGCTAATTATTTTAGGCAGATGTCTCTTTTCCGTCTCCTCCTTCAGGTACTCAGCAGGAAGGTCTGATTTCTCTATTTTTAAAACAAGACCTAGATGGCAAATAAAAGACCCAGTCCATCTAAAAAAAACTGGAGGCCCCTTATGTTAAAGACCAATGTTGTGATGCAAAAATACTAGCAAAATGCATAGCATCATATTAAAAGGGTTTTAGCAGGTATTGTTCATCCTGATCAACAGGTTTTTTACATGGACGATATATTGGAGATAATATACAACTACTAGAAAATAGAACAACATGAAACATAAAGAAGCCAGGAATGGTATTTATAGCGGATTTTGAAAGGCATTTGATAAAGTAAGACTGGATTTTATTTCTAAATGCCTGAATCTTTTCATTTCGGTAATGTCTCTTATAAATGGGTAAAAATAATTGTATAGCAACCCCAGGTTTAAAATAGTAAATAACGGCGACTTCTCAGAGTTTTTAATTGTCAAGAGGAGTTAAACAAGGGTGTCCGCTGTCACCATATCTATTCATTATGCAATCGAAAGCTAGCTAATAAAATCAGATCCAATAACAACATTAGAGGATTAGAAATCCAAAGCTTAAAAACAGAGGTATGCTGATGACTCAAGTTTTATATTAAGTCCGCAAGCTAGATCCCTGTATGTCTCATTGAAGATCTAGACAACTTTTCTGTACTCTCTGGACTAAAACCTAATTATGATAAGTGTACAATATTACGTATTGGATCCTTAAATACTACTTTTACATTACCCTGCAGTTTACATATAAATGGGCTGATGGTAAGTAGACACTCGGCATTCATATCACAAAATATATAAATAAGTTTCTCCACAATGAATTTCAATAGAACACTTGTAAAAGTAGACAATCACCTGCAACCATTCAAACGTTTTATTTGAACCCTAATTGGTTCTCAAGTAGATGCTAAGAAAAGCTCATCATTTTGTTTAAAATGGCCTTTTTGCCTTTGTGCAGATTGGCATGTCTCATTTTCGATTAATTGAAAATGATACTTTTTTCAAAGTTTTTCTTTTTTCACAAGCATTGCAGAGCTGGCTACAATTTCAATTTCATCCCCCTGAAATATATATATTATGGCTGAACTTAATGTGCTGGTTGATAAATACCTGTATTTATGGGAGATGTTTGAAAGGGTATTTTGTTCTTAAATTATTTGTAAATTGGAATGGTAGAGTTATGTCCTTCATGGAGTTTCACTGAATTGTACGGGAAGGTCTGCTCAATCCAACAGTACAACAATTGATTACAGCATTACAAAAATGGAGGCAGATGGCAGCGGGAGGAGGTAGGGAACTGGTCTGTCTGCCCAATATAAAGGATCAAAACTGGCGAAGAATAAAATGGCATAAATAGGAAAGTATACCAGTTTCATTTAAGGACCAGGATGTTGACAAATGTGCATACAGATTACAAAATAGTTGGGAAGAGATTTTTGATGTACCGATTCCATGGTACGGGTATGAGTTGATATTAAAACAACGCAAGCAAGATTCGTGCCTTTTCAGCTAAAATTATTAGATAGAATTCCTGCCAACAAAATGTTGAATATTTGGGGCATAAAATCATCAAAGCTCTGCAGATTTTGTTGTGAGGATATAGAATCAATAGACCATTTATCTTGGTATTGCCCTCAGGTAGCCTGTTTCTGGTCTCAGGTTCAAGAATGGCTGAAAATGCATAGCATTGATCTAAAATTTACGCTAGAAATAGTACTTTTAGGAGATCTGGAGAGACCGGGTCAGTCAATTACTAATATACTAATACTCTTAGTAAAAGTATTTATCTTCAACTCGCATTTTGTGGATTCGATTAGATAGATTGAAATTGTACGTTAAACATCACAGCATAGTTGAAAGATATGTGTTGGGTAGAAACCCGAAGTGGGTTGCCAGCAGAGATAGATTGGATGGGCTGAGGGTTGGGATGTGGAATTAGAGACAAGTGGGAGTGGAGTTGCTGTGAGAATTATGGTCAAAGATAAAAGTAAAAATATATATATATAAAGTCAAAATAAAACATAATAAAAAGTACATTTGAATGGCAGTGTATTGACAACTAATGCCGGTTTGCCTGAGGCTGATGCCGTGCAGGTGTTTGTACACATGCATATACACACACTCTCATTCAAATAAACGCATACAAGAACACACACACTGTACATGTAATAGTGCCAGACATGCACACAAACATATATAGTTGGCATTGCTGTTATGATTTTAGTTGTCCTTGATGTTCTTTGTTTTAAATTTATTATAACAAATATATATTTTTTTTTCATTGTTTGCTGTTTTCTTCTGTCTTTTCCTTTTTTCTCTTTAGTTCATTCTCTTGGTTGTTGGTGCATTGGGGGGTTATTGGGGGATGGGAATGGAATTAATTGTATTTTTTATTTTATCTTCCTGGGGAGACTGTGGGAGGGGTCTCGAATGGTTGAGGGACAGCTATTGGGGAACTGTGGGGGGATCGTGGAGGGTTCGGGTTCACGTTTTTTTTGTCCTGGTGGTAGATCAGTCAACGTGCCCTTGAGCAGGGCATTGACCCTGGATGCTTCTGTGTCACTCTGAATGGGAATCTGTTGGATGACTGGTATGATGTAGTTGTTGAGCAGCTTCACTGCAAGTATATTGTATGTTTCGGATTCTCAAAAAAATAAAAATAAAATTTAAAAAAAACTTTCAAAGCAGAATTACTTTCCCATTGTTCCTAAAACATGCAGTGTATGATATACCATTTTGTAGCTCTGTCTCTACTTTTTTACCAATGTAAAAAAAAATATATAGTTTTGCTACATTAGACTGAATCCAGGTGGTGAGTCACATACTTATATCCTACATATTATTACCTCCTTATTGATTGATATCCATTGAATTGTGTCCATTTTCTTTTTTAGAAAGATTTGCACAAATATGGAAAGACAGATGGTATCATCATAAAACAATATCAATTTGGATCGTACAAGGCACAAACCTTACCTTAAATTGAGGAGATCTTTCCATTTTTCAGTTGAGTGCCTGCACCTAATGTCCTTTCACATTCAAGTCCATGTGTTTCATTTGGGCAGTTAAGTTCTTGCAAGAACCCCCACCAACTAAGGAGGTTCCTTGATGAACCCCACCTCCGGAGTTCTTGGGAAAACCTTTTGTGGGCCATTTTCAGTGTCAAGAACCATAAGGTTCTTCAAAGAACTTTGAGGATCTTAGAAGAACCCTTGTTAAACTTCTAATTGTTAAAGTGCAGTTTGATTACCATCATACCTTCCTTGTAGGCTAGATAGAGTCAAGATGAACTACAAGCTCAAATCAAAATGTAACTCCAATTACATTTCATTTGTTGCATGCTTCGTCAACAAGAGGTGTAGACTAACAGAGAAATACTTACTTATGGGTCATTTCCAACAATGCAGAGTAAAAGATAAACAATTAAAAATCTATATAAATAGAAACATGAGGAATAAATCCAAAGTGAATAATAACAACTTAAAAAAACATGGCTATATACAGGGAGTACCAGTACTGAGTCGATGTGCAGGGGTACGAGGTAATTGAGGTAGCTACAAGGCCTACATTCACACCCCTGGACTTTTTTTCACATTTTGTTGCGTTACAAAGTGGGATTAAAATTGATTGAATCATATTTTTTTGGTTAACGATATTCACAAAAAAAAATCTGACATTTGCAAGAAAATATGAAAAAAAAAACTGTAATATTTCTTGATAAGAATTAAACCCCCCTGAGTCAATACATGTTAGAATCTTTCTGGGTAAGTCTCTAAGAGCATTCCACACCTGGATTGAGCAACATTTGCCTATCTTTTAAATTCTTCAAGCTGTCAAATTGTTTGATCATTGCTAGACAACCATTTTCAAGACTTGCCATAGATTTTCAAGTGGATTTAAGTAAAAACTGTAACTCAGACACTCAGYAACATTCACTATCTTCTTGGTAAGCAACTCCAGTGTAGATTTTACCTTGTGTTTTATGTTATTGTCCTGCTAAATGTGAAATCATCTCAGTGTCTGGTGGAAAGCAGACTGAACCAGATTTTCCTCTAGGATTTTGCGTCTACTTACCTCCATTCCGTTAATGTTTTATCATGAAAAACTCCCGTGGTACTCAGTAATGTATTGGATTTGACCCAAACATACTGTAAAACTTTGTATTCAGGACAAAAAGTGAATTTCTTTAACACATTTTCTGCAGTGTTACTTTAGTAGTTTGTTGCAAACAGAATACATGTTTTGGAKATTTTTTATTCTGTACAGGCATCCATCTTTTCACTCTTTCAATTAGATTAGTATTGTGGAGTAACTACAATGTTGTTGATCCAGCCTCAGTTTTCTCCTATCACAGCCATTCAACTCTGTAACTGTTTTAAGTCAACATTGACCTCTCCGACAACTGAGTTAGCAAGGACGCCTGTATCTTTGTAGTGACTAGGTGTATTGATCAGTGTTTAATTAGTAAATTTGGAGGTGCCGGAAGAAAAAATTATATGGAAAATATTAAATGCTTTCTTATAAAGGAGATTTGTTTTCATGCGTTCTGGTACCTCAGAGCACCCCAGGTCACTTTCCTCTAGGGCTAAATTTMAGTTCCGGCACCTCCAAACACGGGGAACATTTTTTATAGCCTAAGGGTTCGGGACAAATGTGGCTTTTAGACACATTTCATGCCTTTCTGCATCATTTTAGATGACTGGACACTGTAGCAGAATATTTTTTAATACCTCACAAATGATCGAAATGACAGACTACTTTAACACTGACAAACAGAATCTGAGATCAATAAAAACGACCTTGTCTTCAATCTTCAATCCATCATTAGCCTAGATCTAGGTGTGAGGAGACACACATATTGTACAAAATTTGGAGGAAATTATAGTCTTAAAAAAGCTTTCCAGTTTCATTAACTCACCCAATGATGCACAGCTCACTCACCGGCCTGTTTTGGCTGCATAATGTGCCCTGACAGATTTGCCGCGTGTTCCCGACTGTAGGCATGCCTCGTGATTGGACTACACACAATCCACAGCAAGGCAATTCTTTTAAATAAACTATTGATCATCTGTGGCTAAATTATAGGCCTACTCCTGGTGTCGTATTCAGAATGAATTCATTTATTTCTGAACGGACAGTAGTAATTCTATAACTTTGGCAAATGTATTTCAATTCATCAGGAGTGCAGCGGCTCCTCCAGAAGCCTTCGCACAGCTATGATTCTACAAGGAAATAAATGATGAGAAAGAAAGTGCAACGCTGGAAAGATGAGGAAAAACCAACACTACATGACCAGGAGTATGTGGACACCTTCTCGTCYAACATCTCATTCCAAAATCATGGGCATTAATATGGAGCTGGTTCCCCATTTGCTGTWATAACAGCCTCCACTCTTCTGGGAAGGCTTTCCACTAMATTTTGGAACACTACTGCGTGGACTTACTTCCATTCAGTCACAAGAGCATTAGTGAAGTCTGGCAATGATTTTGGGCTATTAGGCCTGGCTCACAGTCAGCGTTCCAATTCATCTATAAGGTGTTCAATGGGGTTGAGTTCAGGGTTCTGTGCAGGCCAGTCAAGTTCTTCCACACCGATCTCGAAAAACCATTTCCGCTTTGTGCACGGGGGCATTGTCATGCTGAAACAGGAAAGGGCCTTCGKCAAACTGTTACCACAAAGTTGAAAGCACAGAATTGTCTAAATGTCATTGTATGGTGTAGCGTTAAGATTTCCCGTCACTGGAACAAAGGGGCCCAGTCCGAACCATGAAAAGCAGCCCCAGATCATTATTCCTCCTCCACCAAACATAGTTGGCACTATGCATTGGGGCAGGTAGCGTTCTCCTGGCATCCGCCAAACCCAGATTCGTTCTTTGCACTGCTAGATGGTGAAGTGTGATTCATCACTCCAGAGAATGCGTTTCCWTTGCTCCAATGGCGGTGAGTTTAAGACCACTCCAGCCGGCGCTTGGTATTGCACATGGTGATCTTAGGCTTGTGTGTGGTTGCTCGGCCACGGAAACCCATTTCATGAAGCTCCCGACGAACACTTGTTGTACTGACGTTGCTTCCAGAGGCAGTTTGGAACTCYGTAGTGATCGTTGGAACCGAGGACAGGCGAGTTTTACGCGCAACGCGCTTCAGCACTCTGCGGCCCCTTTCTGTGAGCTTGTGTGGCCTACCACTTCGTGGCTGAGCRGTTGTTGCTCCTAGACGATAGGAGAGTCTTGAACAGAGCTCAATCCAGTTGGTTATCCAGTGATTGCACGTTCATCAATAGAACAGAGGGCAATGGCGGTCTATTTGCTTGCCGACGTAGTGTCGTCAGGATGCCGGCTCGCCTGCCTCTTTCGCCGCCGCTTCCTCTTTTGAGTCGCGGGGATTCGGGCCGGGTCCAGAGTAAGGATAACATCCAGAGCTCCCAACTCTTTGACGTAGACATTTTCATCCAAATCGAGGTTAGTGATAGCTGTTCTGATGTCCAGAAGCTGTTTTCCGTCATAGGAAATGATGGCGGAGACATTATGTAAAGAAACAGTGACGATCAGTGTAAAAAAAATAACAAATCCATGTGGTGAAGTAACCTTGCCTGAGACCTCAAGACTTGTGTTAGCTTCCATGCCAAGGTTTTAGCTCAATGGCTTAACACTGTTCCAAATCGTGCCTATGATTCAGGTTTGATACACTAAAAATGACAACATGCATCCTCAACCCCAGTCCTAACAGCTGTGGGAACYACTGACAGCTGCTGTCCTGAGTATGAAGCACCTGTCACTCTGGGTTTATGTGGTTCAGTTTAAAGGCTCTTTAAGTGTTTAATGGTGACTTGAACCCTGTTCACGCAGTAAAGCAAAGGCAGCTGTGATGTTGTTATGGATGTAGGGAAGAGCTGAGCGTCAGATAGGGGACAAAGATGGGCAATAGGGATGTAAACCTCAATAACTATCCAATATAGTATCTATGTACACTCATAGGCAACGCGATATACCGAATAGAGGATAATACAGTGTAGAGTTTGGTTACAGTAGGTTACTCCCCCATTTCTACATTGTGGAGAAAAACCAAGAATATCTGGCATATCTGAATATGACAAATCATGAGGAAGTTGGAAAAAATATACAACAGATTTGGTTACACAATACACCAGTCGTCGGCTGGCCTTATTATACACTATTACACGCCATCTTATGAATAGATTCTTAAAAATAATATGTCAGACTCAGCAATATAGTCTGCACAGCTAGTTTGTCTTCTCTGATCAAATCCCAAAACATGAACATGTCAATCAGATTAAACCTCCCAATAAGCCGGAGGAGGGAGCTGGTTACTGCTGATCTCAGACTAGCTAGGAGTCATGAGGAGGGAATCTACCTCCACTCACTTTCTGTCTGCTAGAGCTGACCTGAGAAAGAGCGAGAGAGAGCGATTGTTTGTTATTGTTTGTGTCGAGGTTTTAAGTTTCAGTGACAAAATAAACTTCTSTCTTAGCAGTTTGTTGTTTATTCATGCTTGGGAGAATGTGTGTTTGTGTGTGTGTGTGTGGATGCATGCAAGTGTGTGTGTGTTTGTAAAGACCCTACTTCTGTTATTACAAATTTATTGGAAGTTCACTCTAAAGTTCACCATAGAACTCTCCATTCTTCCAGATGCAAAGAATCATGAAAAAGAAAAACTCTCACACACGACGGTCTTCCTGAGAAGAACAGTACCGTCGCTCTCTGCCAYACTCCTTTACTGCACATATAAATCAATCTCTACCAGATAGAGTTCAACAAAACAACAAGAGACAGGCAAACAACCCACACAGGCTGAGTAACATTTAYCCAAAAGGCAGAGTAGCTGTGAAACATCGGAAAATGAAAGGACACACATTTCAACATTTGCATCGTTGTTTAGACATMAACTTTCTTTCAACGGGGCTTGAGAAAACACTGTATACCAGTTTAACTAACGCGTCATGACTGACCAGATTAATTTTCGGTGTCTTCTACAGTCACATCAGCGCAACTGCTGATAAACACAGGGTTGTGTTCCCGTACCACATTAAACACCAGAACACGAGGGTCCTGTCAAACCACTGCAACACTTACTGAGCCTAAACAATGCCTTTGACCACTGTAGCGGTGGTCCATATGGTGGTGCGTGTGTTTGTGTACTGTTCTGTAAGGTTAGGTCGCATTACTTTCCAGAGGATGCAGAGAGGAAGAGAGACAAAGACACAGCTAGCAGGACCTCAATACAACAGAGCCACTATGGAGCCCTGTAGAGCCCCCACTGGGCCAGTTGCCTGAGTGCTCCCTAACACAGGGCTGCTCTATGGAAACTGGCCTCCCTGCTACAATATGTGCAGTCATCCATAAATCAGTCATCTGAATCACATGGGCAGTTTAATTAAGAAAATACAGAAAGGAATGGTTTGGAATGGTTAAGCATGAGACATTCTCTCTTTAMTTGTCAGGAAATACAGAAAGTTTTGATGTGATATGAAGTGCATGTGGTAAGATTCACCTCAATGGATGTTTCAAATATTTAGGGAAGTAGTCATTTCTGAGATGAAATACAAGGAATCCATATGTCTGTTTGATGTGTGTGTGTGTGTGTGTGTGTGTGTGTCATTTGTCTGTCGATTAACGATTGGTCGGCAGTGTTTAAGCTACAAGAGGGCAGTAAATCTGTGTGTTTGTGTGTCTGCTAAGTCATTTGTTACAGTTTTCTTCAAAGACATGACAGACGCTGTACCTCTGCCCCGCTGTCAAACATACAGAGATTTACTTCCATCTGATGCGCACACGCTCTCACACACACACAGAGATACACCCCTCTCTCACACACACACACACACACACACACACACACACACACACACACACACACACACACACACACACACACACACACAGTCTTGTATACCTAACCTTGTGGGGACACATAATTCAGTCCCATTCAAAATCCTATTTTCCCTAACCCTAAACCTAACCCTAACTCTAACCCTTACCCTAACCTTAACCCCAAAACCTAACCTTAACCATAACCCTAAACCTAACCCTAGCTCCTATCCCTAAACCTAATTCTAACCCTAATTCTGATCTTAACCCTAAACCCCCTAGAAATAGCATTTGACCTTGTGGGTGTAACCGGTGTGAAATGGCTTGCTAGTTAGCGGGGTGCGCGCTAATAGCATTTTAATCGGTGACGTCACTTGCTCTGAGACCTTGAAGTAGTTGTTCCCCTTGCTCTGCAAGAGCTGTGGCTTTTGTGGAGCGATGGGTAACAGTGCTTCGAGGGTGACTGTTGTCGATGTGTGCAGAGGGTCCCTGGTTCGAGCCCAGGTATGGGCGAGGAGAGGGACAGAAGCAAAAACTGTTACATGGGAACTAACAAAATGTCCCCAGTTGGTCAAATTTTTGTTCTGGTCCCCACAAGTATAGTTAAACAATCCAGACACACACACACACACTCAAAGGAGATGCGTCCGTCATGTAATTTGAAAGCACCGTAAATAACGACTCACACTATGAGGAAGAGTTGGACCCCTGGAGTGAGAAATACCACAGAACACACATGCCGACCGCAAGACACACTGACACACCATCAAAKACACACCCTGATCTCTAGACAGTGACACCCGGTGCAGATAAAACACAGACCTGTAGCGTTACTCATCTGCTCAGAGTTAAGCACAGTGTGGCAAACACGTGCAGATACGCACACGCATACCCACACAAACGCACACACGCACACCACACACACACCTCATTGAAACATCTGTCCTCGCTAGTAATACAAATACGTACAAATATATCCTGTCCATGAGTTTACAAGTTTAATGGTGAGCTCTTGTTCCAGCTTTCATCACTCTCTCCTTTTCCTCTTCTCCCGTCATCTGTTCATCTCTCCCTTCTTCTGTTCCGAAAAGCTTGTTTTCTGTAAGCTTCTGGGGAACCTGGCTAACTATCAGAGGCACGGCACTGACTGATGTACACATCTTGTGCCAACGCATAATTTGCATACCTCTATCAACATTCCCACAGAACCTTAGGGCACTAGTCTCACATTAGGGTGTGTGTGTGACACTTGTGTCACATTAGGGTGTGTGTGTGACACGTGTGTCACATTAGGGTGTGTGTGTGACACGTGTGTCACATTAGACAATGCCAGTGTGATATCCTGGCATTGGGTAGGGTATCCACACACTCTGCCCAGAGTGGGTGAAAATGAGCTTTGGCGATGACATTTCACTTCCTTATGCTATAAAATACATTTTACCAAGACAAATATGATTCTTCAAGTTCTGAATCGGTCAGTCGGGTCTTTATCTACAGTAACATATCATTAACAGTATATCCAAAAATGTGTAATTTCGTAATCTAATACATCCAATAATAATTACAGAGTTTAGTTGACAGAGCGGTGCCGCTTTCTCGCACGACTTTTGAGCATTTTACATGTTGTAGCGGCCTTCTGCAAAGTTGTTTCCGCGGGTCGCAAAAACCAAAACTAAAATGACATGAGCTGAATTAACTTTAAAAGACTTTGAAAATAAAAATATTGCGTTATGCTCAGTGCTCCGTTGACATTTCACATAGATGCACTTGTATTCGTGGAAAAATCTTCGAAAAAGGACAGGYCTTTCGCATGACTATGAATAGCGTATACTAAAATATGGAAATACTACATCTCAAAATCGATATCTATCTTACCTCTATATTGTCTTACGTCCTCCAGATATTTGGACAAAATATCTAATTGCGAATGTTGTGCAGATATTGCAATTGCGATTAGGAATTGCGATGTTCAAACACTTGGGTAAAACTTGGAAATTCCACCAGACATGGTGAAAGATGAGTTCAACGGTGAGCATGTGTCACGTTCCTGACCTGTTTTTCCTTTTTCTTGTATTTATTTAGTTGGTCAGGGCGTGAGTTGGGGTGGGCTGTCTATGTGTGATTTTCTATGTTGGGGTTTTGTGTTCGGCCTGGTATGATTCTCAATCAGAGGCAGCTGTCAATCGTTGTCCCTGATTGAGAATCATACTAAGGCAGCCGGGGTTTCACGTGTGTTTTGTGGGTGTTTGTTCCTGTGTCAGTGTTTGTGCCACACAGGACTGTTTCGGTTATGTCACGTTTGTTGGTTGTTTTGTATTTTGAAGTGTTTGTTGACTTTCATTAAATAATGAACACTAACCACTCTGCGTTTTGGTCCTCTCCGTCTGTCAGCGAGGACAGCCGTTACAGCATGTCAATTAGCCTTTATTCTCGCACAGAATCCAGCCTAGCTGACGTAATGCTATTTTCCAGATTTTTTACAAAAAAATTCTCTGGCCCTTTCTCTGTTTTAGTCACCCTAATTTTGGCCATCCTACAAGTGTAAAAACTCCAATCACTTTTGAACGGATTATGATAGAGACATGAGGTTTGGACCATTGGTTTTCGTAGAGGATTATCAACACCCACTGGTCAAAATATGCATTTTGTATAGACACCCCACTGAATGTTTTGTTTTGGGAAGTGTTATACCTCTAGTTACAGCACAGAAAGAATGCTCTGTAACATTTGAGTTAGGAGACAGTGCCAAAGTTGATAATGTAACCTACACCAAATATATTTAAACAGAAGTCCATTCACCTTTAGTATTTCACTAAATTCTAATTGCTTGGAAGATGTTGAAAGATTTAGATGCGCCATTGGGAAATGTTTTCATATTTCCTCCTCATAATTTAATGAACATGTCAAGGTTTTAGAGTTCAGAACCAGCCACATTGGGTTGAGTGGGATGTGTTAGCTTAGCTTAGTGTGTGCGTAAATGTGTGTGTGTAAATGTATGTATTTGCTTAGAATGACAATACATTTGAATGTATTCAGAGAGAGACGTTAGGTCACTAACAGACACTAGTCATCATATGATAAACACAGTCACTACAAAGAGACACAACAACAGCCCATGGACTCAGGACAGATAATGGCAAGCCCCTATCTGACATCACAGAAGCGTTCAGGTCTAGTTAGAAGCCATCAAGTGCTCCTCCAATGACTGTTTCATCAGTGGTCAGACATATAAAAACTAGAAAGTGGTCAAACCACAAAGACATCACACACACATCACACTAACTGCACACACAGCATCTTCACACTTTACACCTCACACACACACTGCACCCGCTGGCTTTCACACATATTACAGTKCCTCTTGCTCAGCTCTTTCCTTTCCTTCTCCACTCAAAACTCACAGACAACCCACATCAAATAGACATACTCTCTCCCTCTCTCTCTCCCATTCTCTCTCTCGCTCAGTGTCCATCTGTGTGAGATAAGTCAACATGAAAATMCGTGATATTCCTCTCTCTGTATTCAGATCTCAGTGTACACAGCACTCCGTGGCCTCCCTGGTTCAATTTCACAGCCCAAAAAAATCAAGACAGGAAACCTGAGTATTGGCATCAGCTGATTTTGGACCAATTAGATTAATCACTCTACCACTCATCATCACTCTTCATCACCATCATCATTCATCACTATGGCAGTCTATTTAGTCAATCGGGTTCTGCACACACATTCTCTAATGGCTACCGTGCGCAAGCTATGCACGGGGTGTTCCTGGTGACATGATATTGCTGTAACATGCGCTACTCATCATGCATGTCTGTTTTCTGCTTTCCCACCACCCACCCCAGCCTTCACCTGTTTGAGCTCTGCTTTTGTTTCGGTCAGGGAGGATTTGTACAGCGTACCTTGCTCACTGCCTGTAGTTATGATGCAGAGCCTAATGCCAAGACTAATGTATTGTATTATTTTTCTAATAAATGGTGAAACTAATACATGGTGTTTCCTGTCTGAACCTCCACACTCACACACACTCTCTCACACAGATCACACACACATACATACTGTTGTCTCCATGGTACCACTGAGAGTTCTGGGGTTAAGGGAACTCAAACGTGCACGCACACACACACACACACAGTTGCTCTGGTGGGCTAAAGCCAAATGTCTGGAAGTGGACTTCACATCTGCATCCTGTTAAACTCACTAATAAAACACCTCCAAACACAACAGTGGAAACACACACACATTCTCACCTCAACCCTAACTGGAACTAGTTCCAGGCCGAGGTAAAGACAATTGTTTAGGGATTCACTTAAGCTGAGAATAGACCAAATATTTCCTTTCTAACAGGACCATATGTTCTTTCTGTGGTTAATATATCTTCTCTGTCTATTCACTGGCACACGTGTTGTAATATAAGTCTGGGGCTTGGTGTGTTTTCCATCTCCATGTTTTGTCTGTTAGTGAAATTGGGGTGATGCAGGCTTCTGGGAGAAGTTAACACACCGTGACCAAATATAAACGTGTACAAATGAATCCTGCCATTGCTCTGAACGCAGCGACCATATTAAAGTCCGAGCAGAATGCATAGCTAATTTATGAGTCACTTTTTTTATTCTCCGTATCACACTAGGCTTAACAAATGCACTGTCCCACTAAACGCTATCAATTCCAGTTCCCAAAGCCAAAGATACCGAATTTGCCATTATGCCACCAGCCTGAGGTTAAAGCAGGGGAAGTTTGCACAGATTTTCGTACCACTTTGATTTAGATCCAGAGATCTAGCGGATACTCAGTTTTCAGGGGGTCATATATCAAATCCACATACACTCCCACTTAATTTGTTCATCGTCAGACACTCCCACTTTCCCGTTCTCCCCATTGCGCCATACATAACTTCAACAATCCGACACACTCGTCCACTGTCACAGTGTGCTCTGGACTCTACACTGAACGGATTACCGGTATCGTTATCGTTCATCATGGATTTGAAACTCTTGGCGGTTATGTCTGTGCTTGCTGTGGCGACATACGTTCCTTTCTCACAAGGTAGGCTACTTTGGATGAGTTTAGCTATTATGTCTGTTATTCGTTATTCAAATCAAGCATTGTGTGGAGGTTTTCTATACCCCCGCGGGGTGGTTCTGTGTGTGTCCGAGGCGCTGCATGTTCTGCGGCTGTTTTAGTGAGACGTGTAGCTGCTGATTTCTGCTAAAATGGTCACTCATAATAATAATAATACGTTGTTCATTCGGTRTGCCTAGTTTACACCATGCTTGAGCTACATCGAATTCGATAATGCATGTTATGGTGTGTCCACAAACGCGCTATGGGGATGTTCTAAATAGTTCAGTGGGGTCTTTCTCTAAACATTTCATTAACAGTATATCCCAAATGTCGGATTTCGTAACCTAATACAACCGTGCAACTTTATTGCAGCAACTTTTTACATGTTGTGGTGGTTGTCTTCAAAGTTTCACGTGTCGCAAAAATCTAAATTAGCATGACATGAGCTGAACTAAATGTATAAGTCTTTGAAAATAAAAAGCTTGCTGTCAGCTCAATGGTCCGTTGACATTTCACAGAGTTATGCTTGTTTTTGTGGGAGATCTTCAAAAAAGAACAGGAATTTCGCAATAATATCAAATGCATATACTATAATATGAAAATACTACATGGCATGTCTCAAAATCGATATCTATCTTACCTCTATATTGTTTTATGTCCTGCGGATTCTAGAAAAAAAGGACAAATTGAACAGGAAAGTAAGCCTGCCAAGTAGCCTTTATTCTCGGGTGAAAATGTGTAATTCCTTCAGACAAGTGTCAGGGTAGAGAACATCACTTCTAAAATAAAATCATATGAATGAATACATACTGTGCTAACTGAATACATAACCAAATGAAACAAATCATTTCTAACATTGTTATAGGCTACATATGATAATATATAGGATTATTACACCTACATACATTTTTAACTTGATCATCAAAATATAGTGCTATAAGCGCAGCAGTTGTTCATTAATGAATGAATAACATTATTATTATTAGTTCCTATTTCCTATTTTACCATGATGAGTTATTAAATAACCTAAGTMAATTATTTATTCAGGCAGCCATAGGCTGCAGATGTAATAGGAAGCTTATGATTGTGTAATTATGTAATTTCAATCATTATTATAATTGAAGTTTTAAGTCAAAGTGCCTTAAAAACATGTAACACGTAGCCTACCAATTACAAGGTGCAGCCTGTGTCCAAAACATTGGAATCTGATCCAGTTATTTAACGGGACATGTTTCAACTTCACCCTTAATTTTGTTGCACAGTGTTGGGATAGCTACTTGGGAGAAATATATAAAATAATATCTCCTGCCCAGCTTGTTTATCATCCTTTTGACGCCCTCTTTGCAGACTGTGTAATAAGGACTATGTCTTTGGCTATGTGATAGGTATTAACCTCTGTGATTTCTAAATGTCTGTGGGATGTTTTTCCGTACCTTACACTTGAAAACGCATCGGCAATCAATGCCTGTTTAAGGTAGGTGGTGGTTGTGGCAGGGGGACTTTGCTGCTGTTTGGCGATTTTTTTTTTTTACCATGCAATCTTCTTAATGTAGGGGATGGTTATTCTTCTTCAAATGATTGAATGCATTTTTCTTGTTGTTACCACAAATTACACGCTGACCAGCGCGAGCGTTGCAAAATAAATGTACATACATGTTATTCAGTCATTGCACCCACACTGCTCCCGCGCGTTAGCGTGGCCATGCTCTAAAATATAACTATTTGTGATGCTCGATGTGCCTCAAGTCCTGCCTCTCCAATCTCCTCGTTGGTTTTTAGGAGCATATACCCAAGTAGGTAATTGAAAGATGAACTGAGGTCCACACTCCAGTRGGTTGTGGTAATGCACCTTTTAAAGTTGGTTGCCAACKYCCARATAAAGTCCAAAGAAGAAGAAGAAGCKTGAAGGAGGAGAGATTACTAGAAACAAACTCYGTTTACCCATTTATCTGTGGATTAATTGTCGGAGTAGAGGACCTTGTGCATTTCAGGWAAAATAACAACCCAATGTTTATATCKCAGGAGAAATTAGCTAGCAACAGCAAGCTAGCTAGCTAAATTGCCATACATGTTTAATGCTTTTTGACCTGTCCCCAAATTAATATAGTTGGTTCAGAGTTCATTTTGATATTTCAACCTGCGTGTCCTGGACGCGTCTGTTGTGGGTGGACACGCCAATAATAAATGCAGTTGCAAAAACTCAAATAACTTTTATCTACACAATTAACATGATTTACCAATTGGTCAAAATATGCATTGTTGACACCCTAGCATGTATTTGATTTGTAGTGGCCCTAGCACAATCATTTTTCCTGATCACATGGTGCAATTAATAATAGAATGTRAACTATTTTATCTTATTTATTACATCTAGTTTGAATCATTGAAAAAGTGCTCCGGGTTAAACATGCTTTATTTGGATGACTCATTGGCTAGTTCCACATTCACTTTCAAATAGCATATGYAAATCATTTTATTTTCAAATAAACTGTTCAAATGAATGGCCCTTTTGAATTAATTTTTAGTGTCATATTCCCCATGAGCAGCAATAACAAGTAGCCTAGGCATTTATAAAGCATTTATAGTCTACTCGTTGTGCGTAAAGCAACACCACCAGGGCACGACAACTCCAACAGTGTGTGCATGTGGGTCTTTTTATAAACTAGGTTTCCAGTGAGGATTTCCTACACTGGACCACTAATAATCTGCAATTTTTTTTTCATGTAATTACATTAAGATACAAGCTATAGTCATAGAAATTCACAAGTTGATTAAAAACCTATGTTTAACCCTTTATTATGGTTGGTGTCTTGACTGATTTGTCTAAAATCGTGTGGCATAAAAAGTGTAAGTTGTCGTTATATCATATATTAAGCATTAATCGGTTATATTTGACATTAAACTTGAACCCTGTAAGAATCCTAGATCTAGCTGTCGGAGGGTTTTTTGTATAGCGCTCTCAGAAATGCAGTGTAATTACGTAACATTTCATGTCTCCTTATGTTATGGGGGGAAAACAACCCTAATAAATGCAATTTCAAAATTGAATGCTTAAAACCCAAAAGAGTCACTTTACCTTGATGCTTAAAACCTTAATAAATACTGTTTTTAACGTGGTTCTTCAATGATTAGCATAAKARTTGTTGGATGTGCATTTGGTGTCCAGGTGAGTAGTTACGCCGTGATATTTTCACACATCATCATCTGATCCAGGAAGGCTGAATGTCAGTCAAGTGACGAACAGCTGTTGTGATAGCGCATGCGATGCATTACAGCCCAAGTGCAGGAAAAAAAGGTGTTCTCGAGGAATGTCRGGAATATTTTGGTGTCTCATTAGCTACGCCGGTGAAGACAGTTGTGCCTGGATCCACMTTGGATTTAATATCCCTAGCGAATATTATTATAATGTTTTGTTATTTCTTACATTATTTGCTCAGGACATTTATTACATTATTACCTACAGACAAAKATAACTTTGGGATATTAGATCAGTCAATCAGTCACCAGCATTTCGACCAGAAATTTGATTTCCCTAAATTGTATCCTTTGTTTGAACTCCCCGATGCAATTCCATTCATTCCGMGGGCTACTCCAAGTCTCCTTCYCAAGAAAAAWGGAACAAGGAGTGGGCTCTTCYTCAGYCTCAGGAGGCGTGCATACCATCCACCGCTTCCGAGTATATTACTCGTTAACGTTTAGTCCCAGGATAAAAAAGTAGGCAAGTTCAGGGCGAGGATCGCCTTCCAGAGGGATTGTAACATACTCTGTTTTATGGACTCATGGCTCTCCAGATATACTCTCCCCATCCATTCGGCCAGCGGGGTTCTCCATCTATCCCGCGGACAGAAAGAAAGAACTCTCCGGGAAAAATGAATGTGGAGGTGTATGTTTCATGCTGACACCGTCACGTCTCTCAAGGAACTACACTGGGCTTTGTGCAACCTGGAAACCGCATATCCGGAGGCCGCATTTATTGTAGCTGGGAACTTTAATAAAGGAAATCGCTACCAAAGTTTTATCAACACATCGCCTCCSATACTTTTTACACCTTTTTTCCCCCAATTGGTAGTTACAGTTTTGCCCCATCGCTGCAACTCCCATACAGACTCGAGAGAGGCGAGTGTCAAGTGCCACGCGTCCTCTGAAACACGACCCTGCCAAGCCGCACTGCATCTTGACTCCCTGCTCGCTTAACCCGTAAGCCAGCCGCACCAATGTGTTGGAGTAAACACCGTACAACTGCTGACCATTCGGCAAATCAGATCACGCCTCCATTCGGCTCCTCCCTTCGTATAGGAAGAAAACCTGACCAGGAAGTACCCGAGGTAAGGACTATTCAACGTTGGTCTGGCCAATCGAAATCTATGACGCTATGATGTTCCTGGTTGCCTCTGAGAATAAAATGTACGTATACACTGCCTCYGTGACTGAGTTCATTTAGAAAGTGCATAGAGGATGTTGTTCCCACTGTGATGATTATAACTTATCCTAACAGAAAACSATYMATAGATGYCAACATTCTCACAAAAAGGAATGAGTGAACTACAGCAAGTTGACTGGGAACATGGACGAGTACAAACAGTCCAGCTATGCCCTCCGTAAGGCAATCAAACAGGCAAAACGTCAGTAGAGAGACAGTGGAGTCACATTTCAAAAGCTCAGACACGAGAAGTATGTGGCAGGGATTCCAGACAATAACAGATTCTAAACGTRGCGAACACTGATGCCTTGCTCCCAGACAAGCTAAACACCTTCACCCATTTTGAGGAAAACACAGTACCTCCGAAGCAGTCCACCGCCGCTCACGAGGCCTGTGAGCTCTCGTTCTCCGTGGCCAACCTGAGTAAGATATTTAAGCGTGTTAACCCTCGCATCCCGACATCCCTGGCCGCGTCCTCAGATCATGTGCAGATCAGCTGGCTGGAGTGTTTACGGACATATTCTATCTCTCCCCATCCCAGTCTGTTGTCCCAACTTTCTTCAAGATGTCCACCATTGCTCCTGTACCCAAGAAATCGAAGGTAATTGAACTAAATGTCTGTCATCATAAAGTGCTTTGAGAGGCTAGTTAAGGCTCATATCACCTCCACCTTACACAATACCCTAGACCCACTACTATCTGCATACCGCCTCAACAGATCCACAGATGACTCAATCGCCATCGCACTGCACACTGCCCTATACCATCTGGACAAGAGGAATACCGATGTAAGAATGCTGTTCATTGACTACACCTTAACCTTCTCCATAGTGCCTTTCAAGCTCATCACTAAGCTCGGGGTCCTGGGTCTGAGCCCGCCCTGTGCAACTTGGTCCTGAACTTCCTGACGGGCCGACCCCAGGTGGTGAAGGTATGCACCAACACCTTCTCTATGCTGGTCCTCAACACGTGCTCAGGCTCCTCTTGTACACCCTGTTCACCCATGACTGCATGGCCACGCACGTCTCCAACTCAATCATCAAGTTTGCAGACGACACAACAGTGGTAGGCCTGATTACCAACAATGGCGAGACGGCCTACAGGGCCGCAGTGGAGACGGTAAAAATTTGCAAATTCCTCAGTCCAACAGTGCAGTAATACCTAACAATACCTAACAATACCTAACAATACCCACAAATCCAAAAAATAAAAATAAATTCTTAAAAAATATTGAAATTTTAGAACGAGTAATGTCAGAGTCCAGAATATATACCGAATATACACTGAATGTACTAAACATTAGGAACACGTTCTCTTTTTATGACATAGACTGACCAAGTAAATCCAGGTCAAAGCTATGATCCCTTATTTATGTCACCTGTTAAATCCACTTCAATCAGTGTAGAGACAGGTTAAAGAAGGATGCCTTGAGACAATTGAGGCATGGATTGTGTATGTGTGCCATTCAGAGTGTAAATGGTCAAGACAAAATATTGAAGTGCCTTTGAACGGGGTATGGTAGTAGGTGCCAGGCGTACCAGTTTGAATGTGCCAAGAACTGCAACGCAGCTGGGTTTTTCACGCTCAGCAGTTTCCTGTGTGTATCAAGAATGGTCCACCACCCAAAGGACATCCAGCCAACTTGACACAACTGTGGGAAGCATTGGAGTCAACATGGGCCAGCATCCCTGTTCAACACTTTCGACACCTTGTAGAGTTTACGCCCGAACTAATTGAGGCTGTACATATCTAACTCAACTTCTCCAGTATCCCTGCACACAGCACATTTGGCACTGGCACTGACCATATATATACGGTGCATTTGGAAAGTATTCAGACCCCTTGACTTTATTAACCTTATTCTAAAATGTACTAAATTGTTTTTCCATCCCTGCATCAATATACACACAATAGCCCATAATGACAAAACAAAAACAGGTTTGTAGAAATSTACGTAAGTATTCAGACCCTTTACTCAGTACTTTGTTGAAGCACCTTTGGCAGCGATTACAGCCTCTTGAGTCTTCTTGGGTATGACGCTACAAGCTTGGCACACCTGTATTTGGGGAGTGTCTCCCGTTCTTCTCTGCAGATCCTCTCAAGCTCTGTCAGGTTGGATGGGGAGTGTCGCTGCACAGCTATTTTCAGGTCTTTCCAGAGATGTTTGATCGGGTTCAAGTCCAGGTTCTGGCTGGGCCACTCAAGGACATTCAGAGACTTGTCCCGAAAACACTCCTGCGTTGTCTTGGCTGTGTGCTTAGGGTCGTTGTCCTGTTGGAAGGTGAACCTTCACTCCAGTCTGAGGTCCTGAGCGCTCTGGAGCAGGTTTTCATCAAGGATCTCTCTGTACTCCGTTCATCTTTCCCTCAGTCCTGACTAGTCTCCCAGTCCCTGCCACTGAAAAACATCCCAACAACATGATGCTGCCACCACCATGCTTCACTGTAGAGATGGTGCCAAGTTCCCTCCAGACGTGAAGCTTGGTATTCAGGCCAAAGAGTTCAATCTTGGTTTCATCAGATCAGAGAGTCTTGTTTTGGATGGTCTGAGAGACCTTTAGGTGCCTTTTGGCAAGCTCCAAGCAGGCTGTCGTTTGCTGAGGAGTGGCATCCATCTGGCCACTCTACCATAAAGGTCTGATTGGTAGAGTGCTGCAAAGATGGTTGTCCTTCTGGAAGGTTCTCCCATCTCCACAGAGGAACTCTGGAGCTTTATCAGAGTGACCATTGGGTTCTTGGTCACGTCCCTGACCAAGGCCCTTCTCCCCTGATTGCTCAGTTTGGCCGGGCTGCCAGCTCTAGGAAGAGCCTTGATAGTTCCAAACTTCTCCCATTTAAGAATAATGGAGGCCACTGTGTTCTTGGGGACCATCAATGCTGCAGAAATGTTTTGTACTCTTCCCCAGATCTTAAACAAATGTGGAAAAAGTCAAGGGGTCTGAATACTTTCCGAATGCTACGTAGCTTACACTCTCCTGTTTCTTTTCTTCCTTTCTTATTTCCTAATCGTTCACAGAAAGTTGTCACCTTGGCTGGAGGTGGCAATTGTGGACAACAAAACTATGACCGGTCCAAGTCGTTACAACAAACACTCTCTGTCTCGAGCCACTACTGGGCAGTTTCCACATAGGCACCACCAGTCAGTGTTCGTGCGAGACTCCCCAGCTTCATCAGCGGCTACAGATTCACCGTCATCTTATTTACTCCTCAGTGTATCCTGGTTCATATACGGTTGGATATTATCATTCAACAACACTTGATTAAAGTTATAATCATAGGGGGGGTCATCGTTTGCTGCAGCCATTCTACACACTATAGGTTCTCTGACAGTGGTAATGATAGGAGCTTKCTGACTCACACAGAACTACAGTTTCTTGGCAGTTTAGCTATGAAACTGCCACAATTTCAATTCCCAGTGTTCAGGGATGGGGCAAGCGGAGACCAGAAAATCAACCTCACTCCTTCCTAAAGCTCGTTGTATTCACAGAGGGTCAAATCGGGAAAATATCTATACCTAGCTTTTGTTCTTCAGAACTCATTTTTAAGCTGTTTTCACAGACCTACATGTTCGTAACGTGATCTGGACAACGATTTTGGGGTAAAGAAATGTCCGGAACGCTCCTTTAACAAATAGTGTTGCAGGGTTAACCAAAACCTCTGTACTTTTTCGATACTAGAACATGTAAAACAGGGATCCCGAGGGGCGCAGTGGTCTAAGGCCCTTTGTCGCAGTGCTAGCTGTTCCACTAGAGATCCTGGTTTGAGTCCAGGCTCTATCGCAGCCGGCTGCGACCGGTAGACCCATGGGGCAGTGCACAATTGTCCCAGCATCGTCTGGGAAAGGGGAGTGTTTGGCGGACAGGGATGTCCTTGTCCCATCGCGCACTAGCAACTCCTGTGGCAGGCTGGGCACAATGCACACTGACACGGTCACCAGGTGTACGGTGTTTCCTCCGACACATTGGTGCAGCTGGCTTCCGGGTTAAGCGGTCCTTGTGTCAAGAAGCAGTTTGGCTTGGCCTGGTTGCGTTTCGTAGAACGCATGGCTCGCAACCTTCGCCTCTTCCCCGAGTCCGTACGGGAGTTGCAGCGATGGGACAAGACTGTAACTACCAATTGGATACCATGAAATTGGGTAAAAAAAAGATCATGTAAAACGGTACGGTGCTAGAATCTCTCTCACGGATCAAGATTATCAGCGCGGCRTATGTCCCCCTTATAGCGGGAGCGCACCGTGACTGCTCCACTTAGCCTGTACCGGGTGTCTGTGCTGCATCATGTCAGCTCCCCACCTGCACAGAAGTTAACACACTCGGATGTGACACAGCATGTAGAAATGTTTAAACTGTTAATTGCAGTTTGCAACCCCAAAAATCCATACAGGCTAGAACACTACATTGCAAGAAGATACCTGTAGCTTCCAGCGTGGTTTGCTAACATCCTTTTATTACCTTACAGCTGAAGCCAACATCAATTCACTACCCTAGTACTTTGTTTGTGATAATATGCAAACCATAATGCAAATATGCTGATTTCAAACGGATTTACTTTATTAATTCACTTAATCGGTCTTGCTATTGTTTTAGCGAACCCCTCTTGAATGACATCATTACTGGTTAAAGGGACAGCAACCACTTTTATAAAATATTCTACTTCTACGCAAATGTTGTTGATCATTATAATAGAATGAGTCCCAAATGGAAAGGAAACGCATTGTTTGTCATCTGTAGCCCAATGAAATCAGCCCAAAATAAGCTCAATAACTCAATGCATGCACACACTCTTGATTATACAATCACCTGTATTGTGAATAGGCCTAGGCTACATCTTGATTTGCCCAGTTTATCATAGAGATTTACTGTTCTAATAAACGCTTACCATTGTTATTATGCGGTTAGATTGMTWWWAKCAAAGTCAAATAGAAAATMTAAAAAAAATTATAATGTAATGATATTGAACTCCAGCGATTAACCAGAGCAGTAGCTGAGTTTAAAAGGCTTCCAAACTTGCAGTGAGCACAAGCCAAAACA
>NW_019957651.1:0-57500 GCF_002910315.2 Salvelinus sp. IW2-2015 | reverse complement strand
CTGCAGATAATTTCGCTATATCTGAAACATATCACCTGCAAGGGGACTATTTAACATGCCAGCAACATACGACCCTGCAACTAACTGCTGGCTTGCCACTGAAGCTAAGCAGTGTCGGTCCTGTTCGGTCCCTGGATGTGAGACCAGATGCTGCTGATAGTGGTGTTGGAGGGCCAGTAGGAGGCATTCTTACCTCTGGTGTAAAAACATATCCCAGGGCTGGGATTGGGGACATTGCCCTRTGTAGGGTCTCATCGTTTGGATGAGATGTTAAGCGGGCGTCCTGACTCTCTGTGGTCACTAAAAGATCCAATGGTACTTATTTTAAGAGCAGGAATGTTAACCCCYGTGTCCTGGCTAAATTCCCAATCTGGCCCTCACACCATCATGGCCACCCAATCATCCCCAGCTTCCAATTGGCTCATTCATCCCCCCTCCTCTCCCCTGTAACTATTCCCAGGGCCATTACTGTAAATGAGAATGTGTTCTCAGTCAACTTTACTGGAAAAATGGAAACTGGGCTCGGGATGAGGAATGAACAAGTGGATAGCTTTATGAGTGACAGACAGAAGTGACTGGATCTCTTAATCCAAGCAGCCAAATGCACAGTTGTCAACCGGACAAGATGGTGGTCATTACATCTGCTAGCCTGGGGCAGATCTCAAGGTGATAACAGTATGATTACAGCGGGCGAGGATAGCAGTTAGTGGCACATATAACAGCAAGAGCAGCACAGCTCTAGCCTGTAAATATACAGAGACGATGTAGAGTTCGGGAAAGTTATGTAACACTTGACTGAGGCTGCGACTGTAAATAGAGTTAGAGAATATTGGCTAATTTTAGAGTGACATCCCCCCCCCAGAGCAGCCTTAGTGAGCTGCCTGAGTGAGATATTGTCCAGAGAGCTTCTCCTGTGTTGTTACTAGAGGAGATCCAACTCTGAATGGGGCTCAGTTTCGCACGGGTTGGTTTAAGAGATAAGCACCTAGATAGATATCAGATCAAAGTTAATTGATCATGTGCACAGGGTGTAAACGGTACAGTGAAATGCTTACMTGCAAGCTCACCTCAACAGTGCATATACTGTACATTGCTTTCCATATTACTGCATATAAATGAAAATTAGGCAGTCTGTGCTGGAATGGAACAGGGCACCAGAAGCTATCAATCTCATTCTTTCTTCTGTCTCAATTCATCTTATCCCTCTCTTTTCTCTCTTTGCAGTGCCAAGCTGAAGAACCACAAGGAGGTGTGTATCAACCCCGAGACCAAGTGGCTGCAGCAGTACCTGAAGAACGCCCTCAACAAGTAAGGGACCCTTTTAGAGAATCTACAACCTTAAAACACATTCATGTCTACACAGAAACATGGTATCATTCTCCTCAGAAAATGAKATTTTCTCTATTCTCCACTTCATCGGGACGTACAGTACAGTAGTAAAGTAGAACACTCTCAGGGACGAATCGGAACTTGATCTGCATGTGTGCATAACTTTTCATGCACGTCTGCCAGTGACATTCATAGGCTATATGATTTAGGGGAAAGTCAAGGTTATGCGTGCAGAAATMAAATGATAAGGATTGGGCTCTAAGCCTGGATTGCGCTACAAAAAAAGTTCTACATTTTTATTTAACTAAATCAGATGGACTGGGCATATTCAGGATAGCCTGAACACAGATGCAACARAACATCTATGGGTAGCACTTCAGTTTACGGTGCTGAAATAAGAGTTTAATGTCCGGAAAGTACCAGGAAACAACAGCAAAGTAAGTCGGAAACAACCAGGTAAGAACACGGTAATTACTCATTAATAGTTKGTTTGTAGCTGCTAAATATTGATATAAAGAGTGATGAATCAATTTGTGTTTGTCACATGCGGCGAATACAACAGGTGTAGACCTTACCGTGAAATGCTAACTTACAAGTCGTTAACCAACAATGCAGCTAAGAAAAATAAGAGTTAAGAAAATATAAACTAAATAAACCAAAGTAAAAAAATTAAAAGTTACACAACAAATAACAATAATGAGGCTATATCCCGGGGGTACCGGTACCGAGTCAATGTGTGGGGGTACAGGTTAGTCAAGGTAATTGAGATAATATGTACATGTACAGTGCA
The DNA here is from genome assembly GCF_002910315.2 of Salvelinus sp. IW2-2015. NCBI lineage: Eukaryota > Metazoa > Chordata > Actinopteri > Salmoniformes > Salmonidae > Salvelinus > Salvelinus sp. IW2-2015. The sequence goes on along the minus strand of NW_019957651.1, from coordinate 55,381 downwards.
TTCAGAAAGTATTCAGGCCCCTTGTCTTTTTCCACATTTTGTTACGTTAGAGCCTTATTCTAAAATGTATTAAATCTTACACCTCATGAGTCTACACACAATAGCCCATAATGACAAAGCAAAACAGATTTTTAGAAATGTTTTCAAATGTATAAAAAACCCACTGTAAATAATCCATTTACATAAGTATTCAGACCCTTTACTCAGTACTTTGTTGAAGCACCTTTGGCTGCAATTATAGCCTCAAGTCTTCTTGGGTATGAAGCTACAACCTTGGCACACATGTATTTGGGCAGTTTCTCCCGTTCTTCTCTGCAGAGTCTCTCAAGCTCTGTCAGTTCGGATAGGGAGCGTCGCTGCACAGGTATTTTCAGGTCTCTCCAGAGATGTTCGATCGGATTCAAGTCCGGGCTCTGGCTGGGCCACTCAAGGCCCTGCCAAGGTTTAACTGTTCACCAGTCTTATGGCTTGGGGGTAGAAGCTGTTAAGGAACCTTTTGGAGCTAGACTTGGCGCTCRGGTACTGCTTGCCATGTGGTAACAGAGAGAACAGTCTATAACTAGGGTGGCTGGAGTCTGACAATTTTTATGGCCTTCCTCTGACACCGCCAGGTTAGAGGTCCTGGATGGCAGGAAGCTTGGCCCCAGTGATGTACTGGGCCATACGCGCCTTGTGGTCTGCTGCCGAGCAGTTGCCATACCAGGCGGTGATGCAACCGGTCAGGATGCTCTCGATGGTGCAGCTGTAGAACGTTTTGAGGATCTGAGGACCCATGCCAAATCATTTTCAGTCTCTTGAGGGGGAATAGGKATTGTCGTGCCCTCTTCACGACTGTCTTGGTGTGTATGGACCATGATAGTGTCGTGACATGACTACCATTAATGTGATGACGGCTATTTTATCAAATCAATTAACTATGTTGAATTAATACGTGATTAAATGAATCATGTAACAATGAACTCATTAGTAACTTGGGGCACCATGGAAAAAGTTTGTTTTATGAGTTACTGTTTCCRGAATTAACTCAAGAATATATCAGAATATATCATTATCATACCAGTCATCCATTAATCATTATTTTCTCATATCAGTCTCATTCTAACATTGCATAATTCTTGGATATTTGCAGGAGCCCTAGTCTAAATAATGATTTAGCGATACACAAACTGYCTTAATTATTTATTTACTAACTAAATAATCACACAGACATACATAAACAGTATAGGTTGAATTGATTTCTAACATAATGCAATGAAAAGTCCCTAGTGGACTAACTCGATATGACGYCTTGTTACACAGTGAAAGGGGTGGGGAAAGAAAGAGTGGGAGAGACAGAGAGGGGACCCATCYTACATACAGTTGGAAAAATATGCTCATGGGAATGTGAATACATTTCACATGAATGACTGCTCATTTGAAAATAATTGCAATGTATATATTTATGCTTGTATGTTTTTGTCGTCGCTCTCTGTTGAAATCGCCCGGGCCGTCTATGGGGAGTCGTTCGACAGAAGTCTCTGGTTTGTCCACCAGAGGTAACAATGTKTTTTGTAGTTGTAGTAGGCTTCTTTGTCTCTGAGTGTTCGTTAGACTGGATCCTTCAGATATACACACGTGGTCTTTGGGTCGAGTTTACTAGACGAAGAGTTCTTAACCTTTCTAGCCCCGGGGTTCCGCTAGCGGAACACCCACAACATTCCACTGAAAAGGCAGCGCTTGAAATTCAAAAAATATTTTTTTRGAAATATTTAACTTTCACACATTAACAAGTCCAATACAGCAAATGAAAGATAAACATCTTGTTAATCTACCCATGGTGTCCGATTTCAAAAATGATTTACAGTGAAAGCACAGCATATGATTATGTTAGGTCAGAGCCAAGTCAAAAACACACACAGCCATTTTTTCAGCCAACAATAGGAGTTAGAAAAAGCAGAAATATAGTTAAAATGAAACACTAACCTTCGATTATCTTCATCAGATGACAGTCATAGGACATCATGTTATACATGTATTGTGTGTTTTGTTCGATAATGTGCATATATATATTAAAACAAATCTCAGTTTACATTGGCGCGTTACGTGCAGTAATGTTTTGATTCCAAAACATCCAGGGATTTTGCAGAAATACTCCTAATAAACATTGATTAAAGATGCAAGTGTTATTCACAAAATTAAAGATAAACTTATCCTCTATGCAACCGCTGTGTCAGATTTCAAAATAAACTTTACGGAAAAATAATTATCTGAGAACGGCGCTCAGAGCACAATCCAGCCAAAGAAATAGTCGCCATTTTGGCGTCAACAGAAGCTACAAAAACACTATAAATATGCACTTACCTTCGAATAACTTCATCAGAAGGCACTCCCAGGATTCCCAGTTCGACAGAAATGACTGAAAAGTTCCATAAAGCCCATCATTAAGCCACTTGTTGTTAGCATGTTCAGCCCACGAATCCATTTTCATGACGCACGAGCAATCCCTCCAGACAAAAACTCAAAAAGTTCKGTTTACAGGTCYTAGAAARAGGTCAAATMATGTTTGCAATCCATATTTAGTATGTGTTTTACATTAATCATCAATAAGGATCCAACCGGAGAATTTCATTGTCTGAAGAAAGAGCATTGGAACGAGAGCACTCTCTCTCTCGCTCGCGCGCAAAACGAGACTGAGATTTCTGACGACCACTCACTAAAATAGCTCCTATGAGCCCCTCCTTTATAGTAGAATCATAAGACTAAAATCTAAAGATGGTGACATCTAGTGGAAGCCCTAGGAAGTGTTTGCTTTTCCATAACTAGAATGGGTATCATTTGGCACTGTTTTGAAAATCGAGTTCTCACTTCCTGTGTGGAAGTCTTCTCAGGTTTTTGTCTGCCAAATGAGTTCTGTTCTACTTACAGACATAATTCAAACAGTTTTAGAAACTTCAGAGTGTTTTCTATACAATAGTAATAATAATATGCATGTATTACCTTCTGGGGCAGAGTAGGAGGAAATTCCATTTGGGTACGCAATTCGTTCAAAGTGGAAACACTGCCCCCTGTCCATAACTTATACAGCTGCAGACTGAATGTTCAGATGTAGTCTTTATCTTCTTCACTCGCGTGGAGAGTTTCTAAACATTTCGTAACGTTCAGCTCACGCTGTCGGTCACGCTGGTCTATATTTAAATTGCAACCATTTCAACGTTTTCAGCTCGRGCTGCACGTATCCTGGTCTTGTAGTTTTAAACCATTTCAACATGTAGCAACCGCTCCATGCTTTCTGGTCTGTATGTCAATTCTTCAGTCCTTTTAAGCACTCACCTTGGAGGGTGGTTCCATCATGTTGCCACAATGTTGCCAAATGTCCCAAAACCATTACAGTGTAAGAATTGTGAAGGATTTGGCCATGTTTCAAGTGTGTGCAGATGGACAGTTTAGTTTAGTTTATTTATTTATTTTGGTCGTTTGGTCGTTTTTTGCTAGTTTGTTCCATTTTTGGGAATCCTGTTTCCATCCCGCACAGTAGTTGGTGGGTTGCACATTAAATTGTGCGATCGCCAATATACCATAGAAGAAGAAGAAACGTCTTGAGAAGAATAAACATTAACATCGTGAAATGTGAGTATTATGTTTATTTATTCAACAAATTACGTTAAAATGTTCATCAACATACTTTCATATGAAGGTTAAATTCAATTATTAGGACATAACGCAGAATCAGGTCTCTAGCCAAGCTAGCTACCAGGTGATCTTGTCGTTTTTTACGCTATGAACAACTAATTGTATATTCAGGAATGTGTCAATGATGTAGGAATGCACAGTTTTAAAATTCTTAATTGGTGATCTTGCTAGCCAGCTAATGACAAATCAAATTTTTCAAACTGTTTTCATTCAGGGACGAAAGAGGACAATGCATTGGCAGGCCAAACTCTTTCCCGACTGGTTTGAAGGTAAGAAATTGGAACATTATCTGATAAAAATAAGCAAGAAATGCTTTTAGCTGTGTTCTGCTTACTTGCTAGCTAGCCAAATCATTTGTCGTGCGTTGTTTGATTGATGTTGTTGTTTTCTAGTCAATGATCATGCTGTCACGTGTCTGTTGATCACGTGTCTGTTTACTTCCTCTTGTCAGTTTCCTCCCTCTGTCTCGTGTTCCACCTTTGGGGTTAAAGGCAATGTTKCAAGTTAAATAAAAGGCTAATTGTAATCACACTGTTCAGACTTTGATCCGTACAAATGATCAATTAACGCACAGGCTATGTTATGATCATGGTTCAAAATAATCTAAATAATGAATGGTAAACCAAGTTGTAGGCTATATGGGCTATCTAAGGTATGGCATTGTTATGAAGAATATGTTTTGAAGTATGAAATTAGGGGTTAACAAGTCAGGGTAACAAGCCCCAGCTGAGACTGGTCAGGTAGCCTAACAAGGGTTTGGCTGCTCTCTYCAAACACGGTCCCCTTTTCTATATGTACATGAACACTACCCCACTCTCTGTCTCTGTTCCCGTGTATCTATATTAACCCTGTCTTCTCTGCATCATGGTTCCAGTCTATCTACAGGTGACCAGGTGGACCMCTTCACCAAGCAGGCCTTCGCTGCAGTCTTACGTCACCAGCAGAACCCAAAGGTCTATGATGAGGTACTTTAMGTATGGACAAAGCACTGGGTATTCAATGATTGGGTCATTACTTTATCATTACTGTATGAAGAATGTGTTGCACATGAATAGAATCATAGTAAGTATTATTAAAACATATGAATCTCTAATATATTATAACAGAGTGTATTTTCCCCCCCTCAGATTAAGATCGTGCTTCCAACCTGCCGCCTCGATACCTCAGCATCCATGAGGGCATCATCAAGGGAAGGGTAGGAGAGGGGAAGATAGGACAGGGAAGGGAAGGGAAAATAATTGAATTCTGAGTGATTAACATTTAAATGTAATCCACGTAACCCACTACCTCCGACCAGTAATAGTCTCTACTCAGTCTCAATAAAGATTTAGCTGTTTTCCGGGTTCCTTAGATACTATGTTTCTGGTCCAGTGATTAAATGGGTTGATGGAGGGAAGCCATTATTAGGTGCCAACTCACCTGGTCTCTACTGAGTTTCTACACACAGGTCTGTACTACTCACCAAATCAGTAAGGGTGTGTCTGTGACAAATCAAATCAAACAGGTGAAATGTTTACTTACAAGCCCCTAACCAACAATGCAGTAAAATAATAAGTAATAATAATAATAAGAATCAATAAAAGTAAAAAGTAATTAAAGAGCAGCAGTAAAATAACAGTAGCGAGACTATATACAGCGGGGTACCTGTACAGAGTCAATGTGTGGGGGCACCGGTTAGTCGAGGTAATTGAGGTAATATGTACATGTAGGTAGAGTTGTTAAAGTGAGTATGCATAGATGATAACAACAGAGAGTAGCAGCGGTGTAAAAGAGAAGGGGGGCAATGCAAATAGTCTGGGTAGCCATTTGATTAGATGTTCAGGAGTCTTATGGCTTGGGGGTAGAACTAGACTTGGCGCTCTGGTACCGCTTCCCGTGCGGTAACAGAGTGAACAGCCTATGACTAGGGTGGCTGGAGTCTTCACGACTGTCTTGGTGTGCTTGGACCATGTTAGTTTGTTGGTGATGTGGACACTAAGGAACTTGAAGCTCTCAACCTGCTCCACTACAGCCCCGTCGATGAGAATGGGGGCATGCTTGGTCCTCCTTTTCCTGTAGTCCACAATCATCTCCTTGTGTCTTGATCACGTTGATGGAGAGGTTGTTGTCCTGACACAATACGGCCAGGTCTCTGACCTCCTCCCTATAGGCTGTCTCGTCGTTGTCGGTGATCAGGCCTACCACTGTTGTGTCATCGGCAAACTTATTGATGTGTTGGAGTCGTGCCTGACCGTGCAGTTATGAGTGAACAGGGAGTACAGGAGGGGACTGAGCACGCACCCCTGAGGGGCCCCTGTGTTGAGGATCAGCGTGGCGAATGTGTTGTTACCTACCCTTACCACCTGGGGGCGGCATGTAAGGAAGTCCAGGATCCAGTTGCAGAGGGAGGTGTTTAGTCCCAGGGTCCTTAGCTTAGTGATGAGCTATGAAGGCACTATGGTGTTGAACACTGAGCTGTAGTCAATGAATAGCATTCTCACAAAGGTGTTCCTTTTGTTCAGGTGGGAAAGGGCAGTGTGGAGTACAATAGAGATTGCATCATCTGTGGATCTGTTAGGGCGGTATGCAAATTGGAGTGGGTCTAGGGATTCTGGGATAATGGTGTTGATGTGATGACCAACTTTCGAAGCACTTCATGGCTACAGATGTGAGTGCTATGGGTCGGTAGTCATTTAGGCAGGTTACCTTAGTGTTCTTGGGCACTAGGACTGTGGTGGTCTGCTTAAAACATGTTGGTATTACAGACTTTGACAGGGAGAGGTTGAAAATGTCAGTGAAGACACTTGCCAGTTGGTCAGCGCATGTTTGCAGTACACGTCCTGGTAATCCGTCTGGCCCTGCAGCCTTGTGAATGTTGACCTGTTTAAAGGTCTTCCTCACATTGGCTGCTGAGAGCGTGATCACACAGTCTTCCGGAACAGCTGGTGCTCTCATGCATGTTTCAGTGTTATTTGGCTCGAAGCAAGCATAGAAGTAGTTTAGCTTGTCTGGTAGGCTCGTGTTACTGGTTTGCAAGCCCTGCCACATACGACGAGCGTCAGAGTTGGTGTCGTACGATTCGATCTTAGTCCTGTATTGATGCTTTTCCTGTTTGATGGTTCGTCGGAGGGCAAAGCAGGATTTCTTATAAGCTTCGGGGTTAGAGTCCTGCTCCTTGAATGAGGCAGCTCTAGCCTTTAGCTCAGTGCGGATGTTGCCTGCAATCCATGGCTTCTGGTTGGGGTATTACGTACGGTCACTGTGGGGCCAACGTCATCGATGCACTTATTGATGAAGCCAATGACTGATGTGGTGTACTCCTCAATGCCATTGGAGGAATCCCGGAACATATTCCAGTCTTTGCCAGCAAAATAGTCCTGTAGCTTAGCATCTGCTTCATCTGACCACTTTTTTATTGATCGAGTCACTGGTGCTTCCTGCTTTAATTTTAGCTTGTAAGTAGGAATCAGGAGGATAGAATTATTGTCAGATTTGCCAAATGGAGGGTGAGGGAGAGCTTTGTATGAGTCTCTATGTGTGGAGTAAAGGTGGTCCAGAGTTGTTTTCCCTCTGGTTGCACATTTAACAACCAACAATGCAGTTTTAAGAAAATACCCCCCCCCCCATAAAAAGGTAAGAGACAAGAATAACAAACAGTTAAAGAGCAGCAGTAAATAACAATAGCGGGGCTATATACAGGGGGTACCGGTCAATGTGCAGGGGCACCGGTGTCGAGGTAATTGAGGTAATATGTAGATGTAGGTGGAGTTATTAAAGTGACTATGCATAGATTATAACAGAGAGGAGCAGCAGCTTGGGGGGGGCAATGCAAATAGTCTGGGTAGCCATTTGATTAGATCTTCAGGTGTCTTATGGCTTGGGGGTAGAAGCTGTCAAGAAGCCTCTTGGACCTAGACTTGGCGCTCCGGTACCGCTTGCCGTGCGATAGCAGAGAGAACAGTGTATGACTAGGGTGGCTGGAGTCTTTGACAATTTTTAGGGCCTTCCTCTGACACCGCCTGGTATAGAGGTCCTGGGTGGCAGGAAGCTTGGCCCCGGTGATGTACTGGGRCATGCGCTCTACCCTCTGGAGTAACTTGTGGTCGGAGGCCGAACAGTTGCCATACCAGGCAGTGATGCAACCTGTCAGGATGCTCTCGATGGTGCAATTGTAAAACCTTTTGAGGATCTGAGGACTTATGCTAAATKTTTTCTGTRTCCTGATGGGGAATAGGTTTTGTCGTGCCKTKRTCACYACTGTCTTGGTGTGCTTGGACCATGTTAGTTTGTTGGTGATGTGGACGCCAAGGAAGTTGAAGCTCTCAACCTGTTCCACTACAYCCCCGTTGATGAGAATMGGGGCYTGCTCYGTCCTCCTTTTCCTGTAGTCCACAATCATCTCCTTTTGTGTTGATTACGTTGAGGGAGCGGTTGTTGTTCTTGCACKACACGGTGAGCTCTCTGACCTCCTCCCTATAGGCTGTCTCYTCGTTGTCGGTGATCAGGCCTACCACTGTTGTGTCAGCCATGACCAGCCTTTCAAAGCATTTCGTGACTTGACAGTTAATGCAGTTTTTGTATTCTGATCATGTAGTTCTGATCATGGAATTTCAAACACATCACGTGTCGACACCTACATTTACCGTGTCCACATTGTGTCCGGATTCCTTCCTTCCGTGCTATATTCAYATGCCAGTAAGCATTCTGCKCACAGTGGCATCGGCAAGKTATTATAATAARACAGCAACAAAATGTTTTGGTATTTTATTAGGARCCCCATTAGCTGTTGTGAAAGCAGCATCTACTCTTCCTYGGGTCCACARYAAARARGAKARYTMACAMAYKYWWKKWMAACAGACAAAAACAGCTCAAGGATAAAGTACATAAATGTAAAAACGGCACACGTAGCCTACATATCAATACAATATCTAGATCAAATAGGGGAGAAGCACTGTGCCATGAGGTGTTCCTTTATCTGTTTTTMTATTAACCAGGTTTGCTGTTCACTTGKGCAATATGAGACGGAAGAGAGTTCCATGCAATAATGGCTCTATATAATACTGTACACTTTCTTGATATTTTAACGAGGTTGTAAGCTAAGACTAATYCTGTTCCTCTGTTTCCAGAGTGATGGTTCATATTGTAGCTCACGKGTAGGGACTGGAACACCACCTCAGGTCCTATGTGAAGGTACAGTACAATCTCTACACTAAACTAACCTTACACCTATAGACGTATACCACCTCATCACTCGTGCTGATCTCATATTTATCATTGAGAGCTTTTAAGTGACTGTGGCTCTCTCTGCCCCTGGTGTCTCTCTCCAGTTTGTGTTCAAGCCAGAGCCGAACTCAGCCAGCGGGGTGTCCCTAACTCTAAGAGTGTCCATGAGGAGCTGGCTAAAGCCATGACAGCCAACCTCAAACCCTCCACTTACTTCCTCACCAGCAACAAACTGCGTAAGGAACTCTGTTTACTTTCTTTCTAGTATTATTTTTGATWATGCAGATTACAAGCATTTCMCTACACCCGCAAWATCATCTGCTAAATATGTGTATGTSACCAATAWAATTMGATTTGATCAACTTGATTMGATTACAGTAAATCACTGCTGCCTTTGTTCCTTATGTGGGTGTGTATAAGTTAATGTGTAAAGTATGTTGTCCCTGTATGTTGCAGTACTCGTTGTACTCCGTAGAAGCCTTGGTGAAGTCTATGGCCCAGCATAGGAGCCAGGGTGGTAAATTCAACCTGTCTAGAAGACCAAGTTTCTCTGCCTCCTTCCACCACACAGTAGATAAACATGCTGAGGCCTCACATCAACAAGAGCTACAAGGACAAACTGGACGCTGCCCGAAACACCAACCACAGTCTGGCAGTCTTGCTGTGCCATAGACTGCCAACAAAAAAGTTGTTGGTTTCATTCAGAAAATTGCCACATACAGTTCTATGGTAATGCTATTTTCTTGATATGAGACTGTTGATATGACTGTTGACTTACTGTATGCTACAAGAAGCAAAATAAATACGTGCACCCTATACTATCAGGGTAGATTATTGATGTTTCTTGTGCTATGTAGAAACGATTTGCTAGTCATTTAAATAATAAACAACTGTATTCTGTCCTATTAATGTAGTTCCGTTTATGAAAATAGCATCTTCATTATTTATTATTGTAGTGTTAATCTATCTGTGAAAACCTGGAGAAAACAGAAACAGAAGGTGAAAACAGAAGGTGAAAGTCATAGTAATTTACACAATAACAGGGAAACAGAGCATTGCTTTAGAATACAGTGCCAAGGCGCCGTAGGTACACTGAAACTATGGCGAAACTGTACAGGAAGTAACAGTAAGCTACACTGAAACAATGGTTATAGTATTTTAAACGGTAACGGGAACAGAGCATTGTTTTAGAATACAGTGTCAAGGCCCCGTAGGTACACTGATACTATGGTGAAACTATCCAGGAAGAAACAGTAAGGRACACYAACTGATGAAAGTAGTAAGGAATCTAATAGTAWTTTACAGGGGAACAGAGCGTTGCTTTAGAATASAGTGTCTAGGCCCCATAGGTACACTGAAACAATACGGTGAGACTACGCACAAAGTAACAGGTAAGGTACATAACATGCACTTAAGTACAGTGCTGAAATAACTATAATGACAGGAAAGTAATCGGAAARGAGACAAAAGGCAGCTTCAAGCAAAGACCTAAAAGGGACGTTTTTAGGATGGTCCACATAAAGCATAAGTGAAAGTTCCAAGTACATTCTTAATAAGTATACCCTCTATTATTGGTAGTTCTTCAGTAAGGAATAGTTGTTCCTACATAACAACCAGGATAATTCATCACTCTTTATATCAGGACTTAGCAGCTACAAACAAAATATTAATGGATAATTGATGTRCATGCCTGGTTGTTGCCATCTTATTTTATWGTTTTTTCCAGGTACTTTCCAGACATTACCCTCTTATTCAGCTAGCCTTGTGACCTAAGCCACCCTGCTATTTCCTGTTTCCTGTGTTCCTCTGCCCTCGGATTGGAGAAGAGCTGAGTAAATGTAACCCAATCCGCTTCAAGCTTTCAGCCTCTCTAGTAATAGTATTTTATGTTCTCTTCCTGTGAAGAGGAATTATTTGATAAAACAATGAATTTGTCCTTACTGCCATTAGCCCATAGAAACACATTCAATAACATATTCATACATGGTAAAACAGATTGTAAAGTCCAAAGTATGTTTTGGGGGGCGCTAGTGAGCAACCCATGGAGTAGACCAATTGCATTTATTTAATAGTTTCTTTGTACTTTGACCCGCTAAAGAACTAGGAAACACAGCCTTTGAATGACGTGCGTTACTTTGTTCAACTTTTATTTGAGTTTTAATGTGCAAATGGCGCATAACCGGCAAAAGTTCAAGTTCAGCTGAGTCACTGACAAAAGAGAAAACACTAGCCCCAAGACGAGGAGCTCGAGTTCTTCAACAAGTGGGAGCAGCGGCTCATCGGCTCTGTGAAAAAATGAACACCAAGGATTTGAAGGCCGAGATTCTTGCTGCCCTCAGAGCGGACATTTCATCTATACTCAAGTCGGAACTCAAGGAGGCGCTCAATGAGGACTTTCATTTTATTAAGTCGGAGTTACAAGCAGTCAAGAATGAACTCGCAAAGCATACAGCAATGGTTCGTACTGAACTGYATACAGTTTTAAAAAACTGTTTCCGACAGTTTATAAAACTGACACATATACAATATTATTGACCACTACAGTAGTTACTTCACAATAGTATCATAATTAACAGAGTGAAAAGAAGGAAGCCTGTACATAATAAAACTATTCCAAAACATGCATCCTGTTTGCAATAAGGCAATAAAGTAATATTGCAAAAAATGTGGCAAAGCAATTAACTTTTTGTCCTGATTATAAAGTGTTATGTTTGGGGCAAATCCAATACACCACATTACTGAGTACCACTCTCCATATTGTCAAGCATAGTGGTGGCTGCATCATGTTATGTGTATGCTTGTAATCGGTAAGGGATAGGGAGTTTTTCAGGATAAAAAAGAAACAGATTGGAGCTAAGCACAGACAAAATCCTAGAGGAAAACCAGTCTGCTTTCCACCAGACACTGGGAGATCAATTCACCTTTCAGCAGGACTATAACCTAAAACACAAGGCCAAATGTACACTGGAGTTGCTTACCAAGAAGACAGTGAATGTTCCTGAGTGGCCGAGTTAAATGTTTGACTTAAGTCTACTTGAAAACCTATGGCAATACATGCAAATAGTTGTCGAGCAATGATCAACAACCAATTTAACAGAGCTTGATGAATTTTGAAAATAATAATGGGCAAGTGTGGCAAAATCCAGGTGTGGAAAGCTCTTAGAGACTTACCCAGAAAGACTCACAGCTGTAATCGCTGCCAAAGTTGCTTCTATAAAGTATTTTAGTCAGCGGTGTGAATACCTATGTAAATGAGATATTTCTGTTCATTTTCAATAAATGTGCAAACATTTCTAAAAACATGCTTTTCATATTGTCATTATGGGGTATTGTGTGTAGATGGGTGAGAGAGAAAAAATATTTTTAATACATTTTGAATTCAGGCTGTAACGCAACAAAAGGTTAAATAAGTCAAGGGGTACGAATCCTTTCTGAAGGCACTGTAGCTGCCAGACACAGATCAGCATGCAGACTACTGTACTATACAAACATKGAGCAGACAGCTCTTACACACCGTTGTGGGCGTTTTGGAGAGCTGCACTGCTCAACTCCTTGAGAATGCCTTCGTTCGAGAAGAATTGGATCACTAAGAATCGAATTAACTCTGCAGGTGTTTCTCTGTTGTGTGGGTATTGAAAAAAGGAAATGACAGAGGTTAGATAGACTATTTTCTCCCATGCTTCTGGTGCGTGGGTGCGCTCTTGGCCAAGTGTGAAGAGCTACTTTTAGTGGGTATGCCAGTCAAAGCAACGTATATGTCCAGCCAGAGTATCTAGTGATTCTATAGAGTTAACTGGCTACAGAGAGAGATATTTAACTGGGTCCTGAGCAGTAATGGTACGTTGATAAAATCACTGGAAAGCCAAACCAGGAAGAAAATTGCCATACTACATCCTATGTGGTGATAATTGCGTTTTTGGCTCTATAACCTGTTAGTTCATATGCCTTGCCACCATGATAGCCAAAAACAAGATACAATTCAACCACACCTATGTTTCCTCACAAAACCAGAGAGCAACATCTGTCCGTTGAAGTCTAGAAAGCACATTGCATGTAACATGTTACAGGACCTACAGCATGGTCAAGTAAGTTAATGTTTCCGACATTTCCGGACTACTAAACAACTATTGATTTACAACAGAGTTACCGCAAGTAGCAAAGAAAACAGGAGCTGCCTCCACTATTCCAGCACCAATTTCAACTTTAACATTTCAACATCATCATATTATCTTTGCTTAGTCTAATGCAGTGACAACTAAAATATACCAAAAACAATTTAGTCCAATCAACATAAGCTAAATATTAAGTAGCAGTCCATGGTACTGATTTCTGTCTGTGCGCACGCGCGTTCAAGTAGAAAAACATGTTCACTCACCCTACTTGTAGAGAAACGCTAATACCATCCACCTTTCTCTCATGTTACCAAAACTATCTATGAGTCTGCCATACCGTACACACTTTTAGTTTTTGTTGTCCTAGGCCTAACTTCCTTTCATGGGCAACGATGAGCCAGCTGGTTAACACTAGCCTAGTACATCTAGCTACATATTGAACTTCCATCCTCTCAGGCAAGGAGCACAATGTATGAATTCATGGTTGGATCAGAATCACCATTATAATCATTGGCCAGTATGGAGAATTAAGTAAAACCACAAGTCAAAATCCCTATCTCCATCCATGGCTAATTTATGAAAGGGACATTTTTAGCTAGCTAGCTAGCCCCCTTAGGACAACAACATAACGAGATGCAACAATTCGTTTTTTCTGTCAARGACGTTTGGCTTTTGATGTGATTGGAGTGAAGCCAAATCCAAACTGGCTTCCCTTCACACTTTTTTGGGTACGCCAGGACCATTCACAGTTTCGCTCACTCAGTTTCGCTCAACACTGTTTGGCTATTTATTTATTTTTATTATCAAGGGAGGCCAAATACTRGCTAGCTTCCCCTGCATTCAATGCTACGGATGGCAAAATTATCATACTCTTTTTTGACAGGACAGCATGAAATAGATGGGCTTCACATACAGAGACAGAGGGGCGCTGTTTTGCTCGCTCYGATGCTTTCTCCAGTGAGATACATTCAGCCTCTTGCGAGTTGAAGGAAAWTTWTGAAACACAGACAGGCAAAAGATAAATAATTGTATATGTTTTTTTCTTGGTACATTTTTTGGGYACACCTGGCTTCCCTTGAAATCCCTGAATACGCGCCACTGGTCCTGATAGAGAGACTTAAGATGGATAATCATTGTGTTGAATGTGTTTTGCACCATTAGTCTAATTGACCCATGTGTTACTAACAGCTACAACTGTCTGGAAAATACAGAGAGTATTAATACAGGACACACACACACACAAACACACAGGAGGAGTGTTTCGCTGGGGACCCCAGTAGCAGTAGTTATCACAGGGGAGGTTTGGCAGAGCGAGGTAGTACATTCCAGTTTCTCTAACACTGGGCAGCAGAGACTCAGACTAAAACAAATAGTCATTTATCTAAATATGGTGTTTAATCAAAGTGTTTCTGCTGGCGGAACAGTCAAGTGGTTGACCTGAACACACAAGGACGAATCCATATGTCTATGTTAACTGTCGTATATTCATACTGGGTGTTTCTCTGTTTCAGGATGAAGAAAGCTAAGCAGATCAACTAGAGAGCCTGCAGGAAGACCGCCAAACAGAAACAGTGCCAAGTGAAGGTCTACACTCCTCTTGCACAGTCTTCACATTTTGCTACCTTTAAATTTTTATCTAAAAGGGATCATATTCAATTTTTTTCCTACAGATCTACACAACCTACATTTTCAAAGTGAAAGAAAGTTATATAAAAAAAAAAGGGAAAATGTCTTCACACCACAGAGATAATACTTGGTGGAAGCACCTTTGTCAGCTATTACAGCTGTGAATAATTTTGAATAATATTCTACCAACTTTGCTCGTAGGACAACATACTTTATGTCCATTGTTTTTGTCCAAATAGCTCTAAGTCAATAAATTTGGTTGCGAATCATTTATGGACAGAAATATTCAAACATTGTCTCTGATTTTCAAGAAAATGTAAGTCAGGTCTAGACCACTCAGGAACACTCAACACCTCTTGGAAAGCAATTCTGGTGTCTTTGACATAAAACATTGTGTAATTGTATTTCTGAAAAATACTGAGGTGGGTTTTCCTTTAACTTTTTACCTGGGGTTTGCTCCTTTCATATTTGTTTTGACTTTGATTCCTTCTTTTCACTTTGTCATACAGGCCAGTAATGTGAAGGGCATGCACTGTTGTTGATCCCTTTGTTTTTTTGTATTGTGGTGGCAGCATCATGTTATGGGTATGCTTGTCATCGGCAAGGACTGGGGAGTTTGTCAGGATCAAAATAAATATGAAAGGAGCAAAGCCCAGGTAAAATGTTAGAGGAAAACRCGAATCGGTTTTCTGAAAACCCAATCCTTGGATAGTTTTACTTTTCTGAGACAATTTTTTTTTATGTCAAACACACACTATAATAGCTTTCTAAGAGGTGTTGAATGTTCCTGAATGGTCCATTCTCTGTCCTGACTTAAATGTGCTTTAAAATTCTGAGACAAGGTTTGAATATTGCTGTCCATCAATGATTCCCATCCAAATGCACTGAGCTTAAGCAATTTTGACAGAAACAATAGATATATGTTACCCTAAGAGTTGTGAAAGGTTGGTAGAATCTCATTCAAAATATTCACATCTGTAAACGCTGCCAAAGGTGCTTCCACCAAGTATTTACTTTGGGGTGGGAAAACACGCAATCAATACATCCTCATTTTGTGTTTTTCAGTCATTTGAAAATGTTTATATCAAATGTGGATTAGGTTGTGTAGATCAGTAGGAAACAAATCTAATGTAATCCCTTTTTAGATGTAATTTTAAGGCAAATTGTGAAGGGGTGTGTAGACTTTCACTAGCGGCTGTATGTAATGTGAGGCGTATAGCGTGTAACATCTACTCATCTGGCACGCACGCTGAACAGCACTTATCCTGTCCATCACGGAACCATCCAACCCATGGCTTGCCAAAACCACCACCTCTGTTAACTATGTTACCATAACCACTTGTACCCCTTATAGAATCCACCCCTATTAGCACCAAGTGAAATTATATCTGTGCATGTATGTTTTTATATATGATGTATATACWGTTTTTTTACTATCCTATTTGATCGGTAAAGATTTTTGGAGTTGTTTTGGCCCCTGGCTTCTCTGCCATTTAGGAATTAGAACTGTGCTTTAGGTAGGTATTGATGGGGCTGAGATAGGGAGAGGAAGGAAAGGAAGAGATAATGAGGGAGGATTCATAACAGAATTCACAACTCACAATCCAACTCGATCAGCTTGTCCTGGAGAGTGTACAGGGCTCAGTAATGCAAAAGAAGATCCAAGAGGCATGGGGGTGTTCACGTGTGCAGGGCAGCACCACTAGAACACACTACAGTATGTCTGCTTAAGAACACACCGGAGTGAATGGACATCCCTGTCTAGTGCCGACTCAACCAATATRTTTTTGTTTTGTATCCAGCCATGCTGGATGTTGGAAGTATTTTATATAAAGAGTCTTAATGTGAAACATAGTCTGTGATGTTATTCTCTGAGCAGCTTTGGTAATTAGCAAAGACATAGATATGCACAGTTTGGAAAAGTTKGTTGGAGATTTAGAATTTCAGTCGGCGCCGCGTTGGCACCAAAGTTCCAAGATATTGACTCTCAAGTTAAAACGCTACTTCCAATGTTGTTGTCATGGAACGGTGGCTGCCAGTTTGGTGCCAACAGTTGGTTTATCTCTGTAGAACTGTGACTGGTAGTGAGACCCTGTACAACCCTTCCAGTCTATTAGGTATTTTAAGAACTGTGTTTGTGGAGGCGTGCGTGCGTGTGATAGCTGTTAGCTGTTAGGGGATCCACGGTCATTGACGGAGAATGTTGAACYGTATGTTGTTGTATTTCGGTCTTTCGGAGTATTCTAGAACATTTAGAGTCAGAACTCTGCTTATTGAGCGACCAATGAAAAAGTAGTCGTCCGTACGTGGTTATGGTCATGGTTATGGAAACATTAAAGGTAGTACGTCCAGATTTTATGAAAGGAACAGTTKATCCAGACTACCATAAAGGGAACGTTCAGTCAGATAACTAACAACCCACGGCTTGCCAACTTCGTAGTTCAGGTTTCCCTTTAATTCCGACATTGACTAGTCCCGTACCGTATGAACTAAAATCCCAGACAACACATGCAGTGGGTTAACCAAACTAAATTGTTGTCAGACAGACTACCACGTCAATGGGTCATGGAACATTATGGAAATTATAAAGTTTCATATTTAGCAAACCAGACACTATGAAAGCCAATCTATCAGCAGTTTTAGTGTGCTAGTGTTAGTAGCAGTATAGTAATAGTAGAAATGGCAATAGTAGATAGATTGGCTTGACTACCTATTAATGTCATATACTGTATGTTATTTTGGATACCGATATGCACTTTACATCCAACATATTCATTCATTAACAATACGTACGTTTAGAATGTTATAATGAGAACAAGAATATGATCCACACCGTTGGTCTACTACAGTTAGTCAACTGTTGTTTTTCTATTGTCTTTAGTGGTATAATACTTTACTTTCACTTTACTTTTTCATATAACAATCTTAAGCATGAGATGCATCACATTTTCATTTTGAGTAAAAACAAATATTGTAAGAAATATTATATTTTTGTAGTTTTATACGTCAAGCACACGTTCATATGAAAGAGCTCGAACGTATAATGTCTCCAGATCTTTTCACATGAGCCATTTCCTCTGATGTAACGTCAATTCAATGTTCAACTAGATTGTTGAGTAAAATGTAATCTTTAAATAAAAAGTATTCATTTTTATGTTTGCGTACTTTTTTCAATACTGTAAAAAGRAATAACATAAACTATTGGCAACACTACATCACTACATCAACACATCAGCACAACACAGGGGCGGCAGGTAGCCCCTGGTTAGAGGGTTGGACCTGTAACCGAAAAGTTGTTGGATCGAATCCCTGAGCTGACAAAGTAAAATGCTGTCGTTCTGCCCCTGAACAAGGCAGTTAACCCACTGTTTCCCGGTAGGCCGTCATTGTAAATAAMAGTTCTTAACTGACTTGCCTGGTTAAATAAATAAAAAWATTCACTCAGGTTAAGTTGCCTTTATGTCATGGTTAATCTACAGCTATAGCTATTGCAGATCAGACCCCACAAACCCTGTTACAGGAAACTAGCGTAGTGTGTGCATGGGCCCTAACCCCTGCCAAATCTACTGTTTTAATATGGGATAATTAACACACACACGTGCACATGTGCATGCACGCACACACATACACACTGCGCCAAGCAGGCCTCTCTTTTCTCATGCCTCCCTCAGGCATTACAAAGGGGAAACAGAGAGGGTCTGTCTCAGAGCTGCTAACAGACAGTCTATTAATGTCTGTACATACAGACCCCTGCAGTAACAAACCATGCTATGAATTAGCACATAGAATGGCTCAGATGAACCACTCAGAACTATGAAAAGAAGAACTTGTGGTCTCACACAGGGTCAATGGAAAACCAGTCCCCATACAGTTAGAATTAGTCATTCAAATTACATAGCTGATTTCCAGTGTGTGTGTGTGTGTGTGTGTGTGTGTGTGGTCAATTGTTCTCCCATACTGTAGCTCCCATACTTTAACAATATACATACAGCCTTTGGGTCAGTCTGTATTTGATGTCACACACACACACACACACACACACACACACACACACACACACACACACACACACACACACACACACACACACACACACACACACACCACACACACACACCAACCACCCCCCACACACACCCACACACCACACACAACACACACACACAGTAGAGATTAAAGGAGAGAATGGTTGTAGTTATTTAGCCATTAACTGAACCACTGGTCATTATAGGAACACATTACAGTAAACAGGTTTGACCTTTGAACTTTGCTGTYTGGGGGAACTGATGCAGAACTATAGTCTCTTTGATGAGAGAGATTCTTGACGGTACAAGTAATTGCAGACCTATCAGAAGATTAGGGTCTATCAGAAGCTGTTCAATTCACTTCGTTTCGATCTTCAACAAACCAGCTTTGTAGGTCCATTCGCAGGTAAAACACACAGGCATTTCACAACCTTTGATGACACACAGGCAGGTACTCCTGCATGCATGCATGCATTAACCTATTACATCTAGCTACATGTTGAACTTCCATCCTCTCAGGGCAGGGGCACAATGTATGAATTTATGGTTGGAACAGAATCGCCATTATAATCATTGGCCAGTATGGAGAATTAAGTAAAACCACAAGTCCAAATCTCTATCACCATCKATGGGAAGTTTATGAAATATGCAACAGTTGAAGTTTTTTCTTTCAATGACGTTTGGCTTCTGATGTGATTGGCGTGAAGCAAAATCCAAACTGGCTTCTCTTGACACTTTTTGGGGGTGTGCCAGGACCATTCACTGCTGAGCTCACTCAGTTTAGCTGATTAAAATTATTTTAGTTGATCAAGGGAGTCCAAATGCTAGCTGGCTTCCTTTGCAGTTGATGCTACGGGAAGCAAAAATGTCATACTCTTTTTGACCAGACATCATCATATAGATGTGCTACACATACCGAGACTGAGGGGCGCTGTTTCGTTCGCTCGGATGCTTTCTCTGGTGAGATACATTCAGCCTCATGCGAATGGAAGGAAATTTATGAAACAGAGAGACGAAAGATACATTATTTTGTTTGTTTTTTTCTTGGTACATTTTTCTTGGTGACAAGTGTGTGATGTTTGAGAAGCAAAGGGGTCAGTTCTATTTCATAAAGCTGTCACTACCAATGATTTGTCATGACTCAACACAGAGGCCAAAGACAATAAAATAGAACTCCCTGCTTAGTGCTGGAAGTGTTAACCGGTGAAGTAACATTAAAAAATGGTGTGTTTTTAATCATTACTCTGTCAAACCAGAGGGTCTTGCAGTGCCTTCAGAAAGTATTCATACACCTTGACTTATTCCACATTTTGTTGTGTTACAGCCTGAATTCAACATTGATTAAATTATCACCTACACACAATACCCCATAGTGACAAAGTAAAAAACATGTTTTTAGAAATGTTTGCAAATTTATTGAAAATGAAGTACATAAATATCTCACTTACATAAATATTGACACCCATTTGCTATGACATACCAAATTGAGCTCAGGTGCATCCAATTTCATTTGATCATCCTTGAGATGTCACTACAACTTGATTGGAGTCAACCTGTGGCCAATTCAATTGTTTGGACATGGTTTAGAAAGAAACACACCTGTCTATAAGGTCAAAAGGAACACTTATGTGAGAATGCTGTTCATTGACTACAGCTCAGCATTCAACACCATAGTGCCCACAAAGCCCATCACCAAGCTAAAGACCCTGGGACTAAACACCTCCCTCTGCAACTGGATCCTGGACTTCCTGACGGGCCGCCCCAGGGGTTAACGGTAGGCAACAACAAATCTGCCACGCTGATCCTCAATAAGGGGGCCCCTCAGGGGTGCGTGCTTAGTCCCCTCCTGTACTCCTTGTTCACCCACGACTGCGTGGCCAAGCACGACTCCCAACACCATCGTTAAGTTTGCTGACGACACAACAGTGGTAGGCCTGATCACCGACAACGATGAGACAGCCTATAGGGAGGAGGTCAGAAACCTGGCCGTGTGGTTCCAGGACAACAACCTCTCCCTCAATGTGAGCAAGACAAAGGAGCTGATCGTGGACTACAGGAAAAAGAGAGCCGGATACGCCCCGTTTCACATTGACGGGGCTGTAGTGGAGCGGGTAGAGTGTGTCAAGTTCCTTGGTGTCCACACCACCAACAAACTATCATGGTTGAAACAAACCAAGACAGTCGTAAAGAGGGTACAACAAAACATTTTCCCCCTCAGGATACTGAAAAAATTTGACATGGGTCCCCAGATCCTCAAAAAGTTCAACAGCTGTACTATCAAGGGCATCCTGACCGATTGCATCACCGCCTGGTATGGCAATTGCTCTGCATCCGACCGTAACACGGAACCCAAACCGGCTGCGCGCGTGCGCCACCGTGCGCCATCGTGCATAAATGTATTTTGTCCCCCCCACACCAAACGCGATCACGACACGCAGGTTAAAATATCAAAACAAACTCTGAACCAATTATATTAATTTGGGGACAGTTCGAAAAGCATTAAACATTTATGGCAATTTATTTAGCTAGCTTGCACTTGCGAGCTAATTTGTCCTATTTAGCTAGCTTGCTTTTGCTAGCTAATTTGTCCTGGGATATAAACATTGAGTTGTTATTTTACCTGAAATGCACAAGGTCCTCTGCTACACCAATTAATCCACACATAAAACGGTCAACCGAATCATTTCTAGTCATCTCTCCTCCTTCCAGGCTTTTTCTTCTCTTCACTTTATATTGTAATTGGCAACTTTCATAAATTAGGTGCATTACCGCCACCGACCTATTTTGTCTTTCAGTCTCCCACGTGGGTATAACCAATGAGGAGATGGCACGTGGGTACCTGCTTCTATAAACCAATGAGGAGATGGGAGAGGCAGAAATAGAACTGACTTCCATTTTAGCACTTGGCAATGCAGACGCTCGTTAGCGCACGCGAGCAGTGTGGGTGCAATAATTGAATATTATAGATTTCAAAATTGATTTTGCAACGCACGCGACGCTAGTGGTGTAGTCAGAATGTAAGGCGCTACAGAGGGTAGTGCGTACGGTCCAGAATATCACTGGGGCCAAGTTTCCTGCCATTCATGACCTACAGTTGAAGTCGGAAGTTTACATACACTTAGGTTGGAGTCATTAAAACTAGTTTTTCAACCACTTCACAAATTTCTTGTTAACAAACTATAGTTTTGGCAAGTCGGCTAGGATATCTACTTTGTGCATGACACAAGTAATTTTTTCCAACAACTGTTTACAGACAGATTATTTCACTTATAATTCACTGTATCACAATTCCAGTGGGTCAGAAGTTTATATACACTAAGCTGGCTGTGCCTTTAAACAGCTTGGAAATTCCAGAAAATAATGTGATGGCTTTAGCAGCTTCTGATAGGCTAATTGACATAATTTGAGTCAATTGGAGGTGTACCTGTGGTTGTTTTCAAAGGCCTACCTTCAAACCAGTGCCTCTTTGCTTGACATCATGGGGAAATCAAAAGATATCAGCAAAGACCTCAGAAAAGAAATGTAGACCTCCACAAGTCTGGATCATCCTTGGGAGCAATTTCCAAACGCCTGAAGGTACCACGTTCATCTGTACAAACAATAGTACGCAAGTATAAACACCATGGGACCACACAGCCGTCATACCGCTCCGGAAGTAGACACGTTCAGTCTCCTAGAGATGAACATACTTTGGTGCGAAAAGTGCAAATCAATCCCAGAACAACACAAAGGACCTTGTGAAGATGCTGGAGGAAACAGGTACAAAAGTATCTATATCCACAGTAAAACGAGTCCTACATCAACATAACCTGAAAAGCCAGACTACGGTTAGCAACTGCACATGGGGACAAAGATCGTACTTTTTGGAGAAATGTCCTCTGGTCTGATGAAACAAAAATTTAACTGTTTGGCCATAATGACCATCGTAATGTTTTGAGGAAAAAGGGGGACGCTTGCAAGCCGAAGAACACCATCCCAACAGTGAAGCACGGGGGTGGCAGCATCATGTCGTGGGGGTGATTTGCTGCAGGAGGGACTGGTGCACTTCACAAAATAGATCGCATCATGAGAAAGAAAAATTATGTGGAATACTGAAGCAACATCTCAAGACATCAGTCAGGAAGTTAAATCTTGGTCGTAAATGGGTCTTCCAAATAGACAATGACCCCAAGCATACTTCCAAAGTTGTGGCAAAATGGCTTAAGGACAACAAAGTCAAGGTATTTGGAGTGGCCATCACAAAGCCCTGACCTCAATCCTCTAGACTGACTCAGTTACACCAGCTCTGTCAGAAGGAATGGTCCAAAAGCCCAAGGAATGGGCTACCCGAAACGTTTGACCCAAGTTAAACAATTTAAAGGCAATGCTACCACATACTAATTGAGGTTATGTAAACTTCTGACCCATTGGGAATGTGTTGAAAGAAATAAAAGCTGAAATAAATTATTCTCTCTACTATTATTCTGACATTTCACGTTCTTAAAATAAAGTGGAGATCCTAACTGACCTAAGACAGTGATTTTTACTCGGGTATTTAACCCGAGTAAAAAATCACTGTCTTAGGTCAGTTAGGATCTCCACTTTATTTTAAGAACGTGAAATGTCAGGAATTGTGAAAAACGGAGTCTAACAGTATTTGGCTAAGGTGTATGTAAACTTCCGACTTCAACTGTATATACTAGGCGGTGTCAGAGGAAGGCCCAAAAAATGGTCAACGACTCCAGTCACCCAAGTCTCCTTAACAGCTTCTACCCCCAAGCCATAGGTGTCACGCCCTGATCTGTTCCACCTGTCCTTGTGATTGTCTCCACCTCCAGGTGTCGCTTATTTTCCCTAGTGTATTTATCCCTGTTGTTTCCTGTCTCTCTGCGCCAGTTCGTCTTGTATGTTCAAATCAACCAGCGTGTTTTCCCCGTGCTCCTGCTTTTCTATTCTCTTTTACTAGTCCTCTCGGTTTTGACCTTTGTTTTTCTGGACTCCATTCCCGCCTGCCTGACTATTCTGCCTGCACTGACCTCGAGCCTGCCTGTCTTTTTGTACCTCTGGAACTCTGAACTGGTTTTGATCTTTTGCCTGTCCTCCACCGTTCTCTTGCCTAACCCCTTTTGGATTGCTAATAAACATCTTGGACTTTAACCATCTGCCTCCTGTATCTGCATATGGGTCTCACCTTGTGCCATTGTAATAGGACTGCTGAACAATTAATCAAATGGCCACCCGGACTATTTACACCGACCCCCCCCCCCCCTATTTACACTGCTGCTAATAACTGTTTATTATCTATACATAGTCACTTTACCCCTACCTACATTTAAAAAAATGACCTTTACTAACCTGTACCCCTGCACATTGATATAGCCCCTGTATATAGCTTCGTTATTATTATTTTATTGTGTTACTTTTATTTAATTTTTTTTTACTTCAGTTTATTTAGTAAATATTTTTATAACCCTATTTTTTGAACTGCATTGTTGGTTAAGGGCTTGTAAGTAAGCATTTAACGGTAAGSTCTACTACACCTGTTGTATTCGGCGCATGTGACAAATACAATTTGATTAGCACTAAATAAATGAATAGGGACATTTTTGTTTGGGAACCACTGCCCTAAGTATATTCAGCTCCAAGCCAGCACACAGACACAGAGAGGGGTTGTGTGAAAAACTGACACCCCATACGTATTGCAACAACCAGGACGGGGGGGATTTGATGTTTCATAGAGCACTGTTTGTATAATTACCTCACATCATTTGTTAGATACTGGTGTGTAGTGAGAGTCATCCTACACGCTATTCCTCAGTCCAGCAGGACATATTTCTGAGGTAATATAAAATTTGATTTCCCCAGTTGGTGAACGATGTGCATCAATAGAGGTGCTGTACGTAGGCTATTCTCATTCTGTTCCTATGTGTGTAGCTTCCTGGACACGAGGGGAGTTTTTTTTAACCCTACACACTGTGAGAGGCAAAAGTATAAGAAATACATTGGACTTAATTATTGTATTTTTTTTTACGGGGTAGAACAGTATCCAGGATCTAAATCTCATGGTGATATGTGCTGTGCGGAACGTATAAGATCCTTTACAGAGTGTAACTGTTGTCCTGCTACAGTCCAGCAGGTGTCTTCACAACTGTTACCACCACCCTCGTAACCCACATCTGGTTTTGTGGAGGTGAGACGGCTGCTGCGAGATGTTTCTGACCCAGAAGCCAGAGTTCCTGAAAAGTCCTTTAGAAATAAAAGGAGAACAGTTGATTCCTAAACGTCCTAAAGCCACCCCATACAGACTCGCAGTATGATTTAACCTTCACCGTTTTTCCAATAGGCTAATGTTCATTATAACTTGAACAGGTGAGAAACAGGTTGCTTTGACTGTTTTTGAAATGTTCAATGTTAAACCGGGTTGTTATGGTTTCTACAGACTGGGTTTGAATGAATTCCTATCCCTTTGCTAATGATCATCGCTCCGTTGTTAAGAGAGCAATGTCCCCCTTAGACGAGTTCAATTGTTCTTCTCGGTGTGAGGTACCACTTTGGTTCCAGGTGGGAAGATGTCTGTCGGACTCCGGGTCACCAGCAGCAGTAATACCGGGTTTACCAGGGAGCATCTGTTGTTGGGAGGCAGAATATTTTCTGAGTGTAAATATTACACRGACAATTCTCTGGTGTGACGAGACACAGATGCGTGTTCAGTATTTACGTACTAATATTGTCCTCTCTTTCTGCTCGTCTGTTATTTGCCGGTGAGTTTGTGAGCGTTTAAAGTGTTAATTTTGCTGACATAACTCTAAGAACATTGTACATAATGTCCTTCCATAACATTTTCAGTTGTGTGTAAGATTGTTTTCTTTGCAATTAGAATGTTTCTTAACACTTTAGATGAAACGACAGTGAATAGTTATGCAATAAAATAAAAATGTGGTCCAACTTACTGCTGCTCTGCTTCTGTCCTCCCCTTCTTCCCACTTTCCATCTCCCCTGGCTACCCTCCAGGACAGCTCTTACTTTCTGTCTTCTCTTCTGTCTCTCTTCTGTCTCTCTCTGTGTCTTTCTGTTTCTCTTCTGGTTCTCTCTGTCTGTCTCTCTTCTTTCTGTCTCTCTTTCTGTCTCTCTTTCTGTCTCTCTCTTTCTGTCTCTCTCTTTCTGTCTCTCTCTTTCTGTCTCTCTCTCTTTCTGTCTCTCTTTTTGTCTTTCTGTTTATCTTTCTGTTTATTCTTTCTGTCTCTCTTTCTGTCTCTCTCTGTCTCTCTCTCTGTCTCTCTTTCTGTCTCTCTCTGTGTCTTTCTGTCTCTCTTTCTGTCTCTCTGTGTGTCTTTCTGTCTCTCTTTCTGTCTCTCTCTGTGTCTCTCTCTCTGTGTTCTCTCTCTGTCTCTCTCTTTCTGTCTCTCTTCTCTGTCTCTCTTTCTGTCTCTCTGTCTGTCTTCTCTTTCTGTCCTCTCTCTGTGTCTTTCTGTCTCTCTTTCTGTCTCTCTCTGTTGTCTCTCTCTCTGTCTCTCTCTCTGTCTCTCTCTTTCCTGTCTCTCTCTCTTGTCTCTCTTTTCTGTCTCTCTTTTTGTCTTTCTGTTTATCTTTCTGTTTATCTTTCTGTCTCTCTTTCTGTCTCTCTCTTTCTGTCTCTCTCCTTTCTGTCTCTCTCTTTCTGTCTCTCTCTTTCTGTCTCTCTCTCTGTCTCTCTTTCTGTCTCTCTTTTTGTCTTTCTGTTTATCTTTCTGTTTATCCTCTCTGTCTCCTCTCTTTTCTGTCTCTCTTTTCTGTCTCTCTCTTTCTGTCTCTCTCTTTCTGTCTCTCCTCTTTCTGTCTCTCTCTTTCTGTCTCTCTCTTTCTGTCTCTCTTCTCTGTCTCTCTTTTTGTCTTTCTGTTTTATCTTTCTGTTTTCTTTCTGTCTCTCTCTTTCTGTCTCTCTTCTTTCTGTCTCTCTCTTTCTGTCTCTCTCTCTGTCTCTCTCTCTGTCTCTCTTTCTGTCTCTCTTTTTGCTCTTTCTGTCTCTCTTTCTGTCTCTCTCTTTCTGGTCTCTCTCTTTCTGTCTCTCTCTTTCTGTCTTCTTTCTGTCTCTCTCTCTGTCTCTCTTTCTGTCTCTCTTTTTGTCTTCTGTTTATCTTTCTGTTTTCTTTCTGTTCTCTTTCTGTTCTCTCTCTCTGTCTCTCTCTCTGTCTCTCTTTCTGTCTCTTCTGTCTTTCTGTCTTCTTTCTGTCTTTCTGTTCTCTTTCTGTCTCTCTTCTCTGTGTCTCTCTCTGTGTCTCTCTCTCTCTGTCTCTCTCTCTTGTTTCTCTTTCGTCTCTCTCTCTTGTCTCTCTTTCTTGTTTTCTCTCTGTTCTTTCTGTCTCTATTTCTGTCTCCCTCTGTGTCTTTTCTGTTTTCCTCTTTCTGTCTCTCTTCTGCTGTTCGTTTCTCTGTCTCTCTTTCTGTCTCTCTCTTTCTGTCTATCTTCTGTTCTGTTCCTTATCTCTCTTTCTGTCTCTCATTTCTGTCTCTCTCTCTTTCTGCTCTCTTTCTGTCTCTCTCCTCTCTTTCTGTCTCTCTCTTTCTGTCCTCTTCGTCTCTCTTTTCTGCTCCCTCTTTCTGTCTCTCTTTCTGTTCTCTCTTCTGTCTCTCTCTTTCTTGTCTCTGCTCTTCTGTTCTCTGTCTCTTTCTTGTCTCTCTCTTTCTGTCTCTCTCTTTCTGTCTCTCTCCCTCTCCAATCTTGTCTTTCTGAACGGAAGCTGTAATGCTATAGTACGTGTCCATTCAGCTAGTCTGATGCGGAAAACACACACGTGCTTCGTCTTCCCGGTACCCAAACCAAAAACAGATGTAGCGCGTTGTCAGTTATGTTCAGAGCTCAAACAAGTTATGTTTGTCAGAGTTATGTCAGAGTTATGTTTACTCAAACAAAAAGTAAGGTTAGCTTCACAGCGTCTCTCTTTCTAAAGATAAAATGGAACTGTACTATATATAAGAATATTAATATGTATTTATGAATAGTGTGTAAKTAGTTTTTTGTTTTGTTTCTTGGTGTCTTTCCTATACATAACTCTTATTTAATTTTWATTTTAATTTAATGTGTTATCTCATGTTGTTCTTGTCTATTACTGTCGTGTACTTTGTCATGTATTCGTACGTTTTATCTGGACCCCAGGCAGGGTAGCTGCTGCATGTGCAGTAGCCAATGGGTATCCTAATAAACTAAACCCTTGAACTTGATTACGACCACACAGTCTATGCGAGAGGGTCGTATACATATAAGTGGGGTGCGTTTGAGAGCTCTTTGGTGGATATTTTGATGTTCTTGCAAGAGCCTTTTGAGCAGGGCCTTTCTTGTTCCATATCAAAGGTTTATACGGCAGCCATCCCYGCGTGTCATGTAGGGATCGATGGCTCTACCCCGGGGTCTTATCCTCTGGTGGTGTGATTCCTGAAAGGAGTCGGCAGGCTCAGACCAGTGTCTAAGCCTATGGCACTGACCTGGGACCTGGTTTTGGTCCTGGATGCTTGGAATCTTTGGACCTGAAGATCCTTTCCTACAAGACTGCCCAGCTCGTGGCCTTGGCGTCGGGCCAAGCATATTGGGGATCTCCACGCGCTATCAGTACATCCTTCCTGTGTGGAGTTTGCGCCTGGCGACTCCAAAGTGATGTTATGTCCTAATTCATACTTCTGCTCCCGAGGTTATACCAATGTCTCACAGGTCCCTGGCTTCCGAGCTGTTCCCTTTCTCTCCTCCTCTGTATGCTTCCAGTGAACAATGGAGGTCGCATGGCCTGTATCCGCTGCGCCCTTTACGCATGTATATGGATAGGACCCAGCATATCTGTGTTTGTGACCATYTTTTTGTCTTGTTTCGCTAATCCAGCTCGGGGTAGGGCATTTTGTTAAGCAGCGTCTTTCTCGTTGGATTGTGGAGGCTATCTCCCTGGAGTATGACAGCAAAGGAGAAGGGTTGTCTCGCGGTGTGCATTCTTTGATATCTGTGCTGCAGCGAGTTGMGATTTCCCACAGGCCMTTGTGAGGTTTTATCGCTTGGATGTACCAGCGCATTTATCCCGGGTTACCACAGTTCCCCTGTGGGATTGAGCATTGGGCTGCCTTGGTGTCCGGAAGCGCGCATATTTCACATTTATCCAGGTTACCACAGTTTCCCTGTGCCCTGTTGTTTTGGACTTGCTGTTCTGGGGAATTCTGGTATTGCAGACTCATTGGGTCTCTGTGTGAGCCTTTTTGGAGCCAGTAGGGTCTATGGACTTCGGCCGCTGTGGGCGATGTTAGGCAGCGTTCTGTCCGGGTTACCACAGTTTCGCTGTGGGTTTGAGCCTTGGGCTGCCTTGATGGGCGGCAGCGCACAGAGTGCGCATTTATCATTGTTACCACAGTTCACTGTGAGTTTGAGACTTGGGCTGCTGTGGCTGCACGATGCTACGCAGTGCGAGTGTGCGCTTTACCAAGTTACGACAGGTGTTCTGTTGTATCGAACTTGCGGTTCCTTGTATGAGTTCTGACATGTCACAAAATAAGTATTGTTCTTGGAACCGTGGGGTCTATGGACTTGGGCTGCAGTGGGTCAGTACACATTTCCAAATTGCAGCAGGTTCTGGTTCCCTATATTGGGCTCTGACAGTTCAGGCTTCTCGGGAAAAAGGTGGCTTCTGTAACCCCTTTTTGGAGCCGGTGAAACCTATGTGGGCCTGGGCCGCCGTGGGCCTCCTAGTTTGGTACCCTCGGAGCCGGCTTGGGGCATTATTGTATGTCCCCATAGTATGTTAGACCGAGTGACCGACTGAAAAGGAACGTACATTTATGAATATAACTACTGTTCCCTGAAGGAGGGAACGAGGCATAACACATTTTGGCCCTGCTCTGTCGGGGAGTTTGGGCTCGCTAAAGAGAGGTACTGAATTGAGGAAATGTATGCGAGCCCGGGTATTATAGCCAGGAAGGCTGGGCTTTCGAGGGCGGGCTCGGCATCCATTGGCCTGTTGGGTGTGATTTCAGTTTGCTTCAGGTCAATAGGATCGGTCGTTGACTCCCCATAGTATGTTATACCTCGTTCCCTCCTTCAGGGAACGGTAGTTATATTCATAACTGTACATTCTGTGTGTATGTGTGAGTGTGTCTGTTTGCATGTACGTATGTATGTGTGCGTGTGTGAGTGCATGTGTGTGAACCACTTGAATATTAAAACCACTTAAAACCCCCACACTGAACCCGTCCCCTCCGTCTGATAAGCAATTCACACGGTCCGCTACTACTCCCAGCACCACAGATAAAGTGGACACATCATTTTCTGAGAGAAATATAGCAACACATTAGAGAAATATATAGCAGAAAAGTATGATTTATAGCAACACATTTCACCCCTGAAGGAGATTTACTCTTTAGAGAGACAGAGACAGAAATATATTGTTTCRACCATCGCCTCTCACTGTCTCTACTAGGCCATAAACATTGAAATACATTGAAAGGACGTGTCTGGATACTTAGAGCACTCATTGTGGCAGAAGAAAGGTTTTAGAGGGGTTGCAGTTCTACTATGTAAGGTTTTTACTTTCAATAAAAAGCCAAGACGTGGATGTCGATTAAGGCAGCCCCCCGCACACATTTCAATTGAAGGCATTCACTTGTACAACTGACTAGGTATTCCCCTTTCCCTTTCCCCAATTGACTTGATTCAACCAGTAGAGAGTCGCTGTGTGATAGACTGGAACCAGAAATCGGGACAGACTGGGACCAGAAATTGGCCCGGATAATTGTTTTTAATCTAGACTCCGACACAGAAAAATACATTCTCTATCAATTTAGCGCAAAACACCCAATTTAGACAGGCCCACACGGACTAAAGATGGACCAGCACATCTGGCTTTTTGCCATAATTTCCCTATGACAGTCCAGGGAAAGGTAGTATTTAGGAGTGTTGGTGTCGACGTCAATACATCCTCCCTGTTTCCATTCACTCGGGATCAGCCCAGAGGTGTGTGTGTGTGTGTGTGGTTACTGATAACCTTTAATTGCTTCTGCTCTGTGTTATTTTAATACACTGTGCAATTATTAGTCATGCGATGCCTAACTTCCATGGATAATAGTCAGACAGGAGAGGTATACAGTGTTGCTTTAACAGCAGTGATGGTATTAGAGGCTACTTTGACAATTCTGACTTAATTATTGCCCTTGTTTAAGGAGGTAAGCGAGTGATACAGAGGTAAATAGTTGTACTGAAATAACTTAGCACTGTAGAGCTGTTCTTCTGGGGCTACAGACTTTTTATGGATGTTTCAGCTGCAAGGCCTTTCCTAGTCTTACATTAAAATCTGTAACCAGCTTTGATGTTCACAGTCAAACAGGTAAGTCTGTTTTGGTAATCACTTAAAATAAAAGATTGGCGGGTCCCCTGTGGGATGGTTGAGCTAATGTAGGCAATGAGGCTATAGACAGACTCCATGAGGGTACAAATGTGCATGTGTCAGCATATGGTCTCACAAGGGCTCTGAGGATCTCATCTCGGTACCTAATGGCAGTCAGGCTACCTCTGGCGAGCACATGGAGGGCTGTGCGGCCCCACAAAAATGATGACCCACCGCCAAACCGGTCATGCTGGAGGATGTTGCAGGCAGCAAACGTTCTCCACGGCGTCTCCAGACTCTGTCACGTCTGTCACAGTGTTTCATGTGCTCAGTGTGAACCTGCTTTCATCTGTGAAGAGCACAGGGCCCAGTGGCGAATTTGCCAATATTGGTGTTCTTGCAAATGCCAAACGTCCTCCACGGTGTTGGGCTGTAAGCACAAACCCACCTGTGGACGTCGGGCCCTCATACCACCTCATGGAGTCTGTTTCTGACCGTTTGAGCAGACACATGGCATTTGTGGCCTGCTGGAGGTCATTTTGCAGGGCTCTGGCAGTGCTCCTCCTGCTCAAGCGAGGCGGAGGTAGCGGTCCTGCTGCTGGGTTGTTGCCCTCCTACGGCCTCCTCCACGTCTCCTGATGTACTGGCCTGTCTCCTGGTAGCGCCTCCATGCTCTGGACACTACGCTGACAGACACAGCAAACCTTCTTGCCACAGCTCGCATTGATGTGCCATCCTGGATGAGCTGCACTACCTGAGCCACTTGTGTGGGTTGTAGACTCCGTCTCATGCTACCACTAGAGTGAGAGCACCGCCAGCATTCAAAAGTGACCAAAACATCAGCCAGGAGCATAGGAACTGAAAGTGGTCTGTGGTCACCACCTGCAGAATACTCCTTTATTGGGGGTGTCTTGCTAATTGCCTATAATTTCCACCTTTTGTCTATTCCATTTGCACAACAGCATGTGAAATTTATTGTCAATCAGTGTTGCTTCCTAAGTGGACAGTTTTGATTCACAGAAGTGTGATGACTTGGAGTTACATTGTGTTGTTTAAGTGTTCCCTTTATTTTTTTGAGCAGTGTAGTACACTTACCAAGGAAGCTACACAGTAGTAGTAAAAGGAAGGCAAAAGTAAATTATTGCAGATTTCTTACTGTAAATGTTAGGCTTCACTGTGTTTTTCAAGAGGGGATAAGTATGGTATTATTTACAGAAATTGTTGAGAAAGCTGTTTGCGTTGAGTTAACTAGTAATTCTACATTATGTTGGTGTAAGAGAAGACTGCTTATCATCAGCATATATCACCAGTTAAGATGTGAATAACACAGATATTTTAACCTACTCCATAAACATTCAGATCATATTAAACTTCAAAAATGTAGTCTACTATACAAAAACTCAGATCCTATTCAATGACTAAACATAATTGTGCAAATATTTGCATCTGATGTGGATTATGTTCTGTAAACTGTCTGATATCAGATAAACAAACGGAGAGTCTCTGAAACAGACCCAAATAGAGAGAAAGAGGATCTGCCTTAGTTGACAGCCATGAATGAACCATACAGAAACATTATAAACATTTGTATGACATACAGTTCTATTTTAGAACACACACACACACACACACACACACACACACACACACACACACACACACACACACACACACACACACACACACACACACAACACACACACACACAACAAAAAAAAAACACACCATACACACACACACCACACACACAATTCCATTCATTTCAGCAATCCATAGATTTGTTTTCTGCTGCAGTCGATTCACATCAAACATTGTAAACCACGAATGTTCAGAGGCTACTTCGATAAGTGGAGAACCTTCAAAAAAGGGATGAGTGCAACTATCAAACAAAAGCAGAGCTACACTCACATGATGAGAAAAGACTTGATGATGGTTCACAGGTCCAACATAATTTTGTACCTATAAATCCTATCCGTTACTCTGTCAACGAACTAGTCTTTCAGGAACCGTTCTAAAGAGAGATCTTCCACTCAGGAAGTGTATCTTCTACCCACACACTCCTACTGAGACCATGAGGTTGAAGAGAGTCGAAGCGCAGAAAGGGATTGTGTTCTTTTAGGACGAAAAGGAATGTTACTCCAACACAGAGTCTGCTGAGTGTGTGGATAGCTCAATGGCTGGCAGCTTTTTCCCTTTCAAAGCTTTCACTTTGACCAAGATTCCGCTGACTACTCAACAACACTCGAACCCCACTAACAGTGACTATTGTATATTAACTTTGGGTTTAGGGTTTCTCGTTGGAATCAAATAAAAGAAACGGACGCATTCATCAACAGACGTGATTTGTAAAAATAATAAAACAGAAGAGGTAATGACTTGTAACAGGAGAGGGAAAGAAGGATCGGAGGGATGAAAAGCTATTTATATTCTGTTCTGGAAATGGGGAAGTGATCACTGGCAGCTTGCGTTCATTTGTGTTCTTTGCGAGGGAGCTGCATTAGGACCACAGAGATCAGTGGGGATGATACATACCTTGCCAGGACACACAGGCATGCCTGACACACACACACACACACACACACACACACACACACACACACACACACACACCACACACACACACACACACACACACACACACACACACACACACACACACACACACACACAAAGGTCTATACATCACCACTCTGTTAATGACCTGTCCAACATCAAAGGATAACGCACTGTAAGCCACTGTAACCCATTAGAATGACACTACGGTATGTCCATGTGTTTCCCATTGGAGAGACTCCCCACACAGTCCGTATCCCAGAGGGTCTACTCTCGTCTACAATTATCATTAAGGGCAACATAGAAGCACCAGCAAGCAGACACCTGACCAGATCCAATAGAGAGAATGCCAATAGCCTATAGAAAGGAAGGATGCTATACTCTAGATATGTTCTTAAAATGAAACTGTTGAGAATTGAGAGTGTGTGTGTGAGAGAGAGAGAGAGAGAGAGAGAGCGTGAGAGAGAAAGAGAGAGAGAGGCATACAGTAGTTCGGTACAGTGTGAGTTACAGCGGGTCAGAAGAGTGTAGATTAATATTATAAGATTAGCAAATGACTCATGTCATGAACTTTGTTTCTGAGGCTCCAACACTATTGGAACAGTGACACATTTTGTTGTTTTGTCTCTGTACTCCTGCACTTTGGATTTTAAATAAATGGTAAATAATGTATTGTGTCATTTTGGGGTCACTTTAAATGTAAATAGAAACACAAATATCATACCCCCAAGACATTCTAACCTCTCGACATTACAATGACCGGGGAGGTTAGCATTTTTGGGGGTGTATGATATTTGTGCGTCTGTTACTTTTATCYCTCATCATTATTCATGATTCATTCAGGATTATCCGTAATCAGGCTAGCATCCACATTAATGTAGAAGTGTTTAGAAACATATGATATTGTTATTTACAATAACAGTGACMCCAAAACGAAAACCATATATTATTTACCATTCATTTCTATTGGGCACAAAATAATCAYAAACACAACCAAAACAAACAGCAAATGCATCRGACAAATTT
The DNA here is from genome assembly GCF_002910315.2 of Salvelinus sp. IW2-2015. Taxonomy (NCBI): domain Eukaryota; kingdom Metazoa; phylum Chordata; class Actinopteri; order Salmoniformes; family Salmonidae; genus Salvelinus; species Salvelinus sp. IW2-2015. The sequence continues at coordinate 20,860 of NW_019957651.1, read as the reverse complement.
GAAGATTTACAAGCTTGATGAATATGGGACCAAATACTTAACTTTTGACTACTTTAGTTAGGGAATTTGTTCCAATACTTTTGTTCTCCCCTTGACTTTTTCCCTTGACTTTTTCCACATTACATTGCAGCCTTATTCAAAAATTGATMAWATACATGTWTTTCCTCATCAATCTACAGACAATACCCCATAATGACAAAGCAAAAATATTTTGTGTAAATGTATTCAAAGCAAAAGACAGAAATACCTTATTTACATACAGTTGAAGTCGGAAGTTTACAATACAACCTTAGGCCAAGAATACTGTTAAAACTAGTTTCAACAATTCCTTGACATTTAATCCAAGTAATAATTCCCTGTCTTAGGTCAGTTAGGATCACCACTTTATTTTAAGAATGTGAAATGTCAGAATAATAGTAGAGAGAATTATTTATTTCTGCTTTTATTTATTTCATCACATTCCCAGTGGGTCAGAGGTTTACATACACTCAATTAGTATTCGGTAGCATTGCCTTTAAATTGTTTAACTTGGGTCAAACGTTTCAGGTAGCCTTCACAAAGCTTCCCACAATAAGTTGGGTGAAATTTGGCCATTCTCCTGACAGAGCTGGTGTAACTGAGTCAGGTTTGTAGGCCTCCTTGCTTGCACACACTTTTCAGTTCTGCCACACATTTTCACAGGATTGAGGTCAGGGCTTTGTGATGGCACTCCAATACCTTGACTTTGTTGTCCTTAGACATTTGCCACAACTTTGAAAGTATGCTTGGGGTCATTGTCCATTTGGAAGTCCATTTGCGACCAAGCTTTAACTTCTGACTGATGTCTTGAGATGTTGCTTCAATATATCCACATAATTTTTCTTCCTCATGATGCCATCTATTTTGTGAAGAAACTTGACGGATGCGTGGTCCCATGGTGTTTATACTTTGCGTCCCTCCTGCCGCAAAGCCCACCACACATGAATCTGCCACCCCGTGCATTCACGGTTGGGATGGTGTTCTTCAGCTTGCAAGCATCCCCTTTTTCCTCCAAACATAACGATGGTCATTATGGCAAACTGTTCTATTTTGTTTTCATCAGACAGAGGAATTTCTCCAAAAGTACGATCTTTGTCCCCATGTGCAGTTGCAAACCGTAGTTGGCTTTTTTATGGCGGTTTTGGAGCAGTGGCTTCTTCCTTGCTGAGCGGCCTTTAAGGTTATGTCGATATAGGACTCGTTTTACTGTGGATATAGATACTTTTGTACCTGTTTCCTCAGCATCTTCACAAGGTCCTTTGCTGTTGTTCTGGGAAAGATTTTCACTTTTCGCACCAAAGTACCTTCATTTCTAGGAGACAGAATGCATCTCCTTCCTGAGCGGTATGATGGCTGCGTCGGTCCATGGTGTTTATACTTGCGTATATTGTTGTAGAGATGAATGTGGTACTTCAGGCGTTTGGAAATTGCTCCAAATGATGAACGAGACTTGTGGAGGTCTACAATTTTTTTCTGAGGTCTTGGCTGATTTCTTTTGATTTCCATGATGTCAAGCAACGAGGCACTGAGTTTGAAGGTAGGCCTTGAAATACATCCAGAGGTACCTCAATTGATCAAATATGTCAATTATCAAATCTGCAAAACGATGACATATTTTTCTGGAATATTCCAAGCTGTTTAAAGCCAACAACTTAGTGCATGTAAACTTCTGACCCACTCGCATTGTGAAATACTGAATTTTAAGTGAAATAATCTGTCTGTAAACAATTGTTGGGAAAATGACTTGTGTCATGCACAAAGTAGATTTCCTAACCGACTTGCCAAAATTATAGTTTGTTAACAAGAAATTTGTGGAGTGGTTGAAAAACGAGTTTTAATGACTCCAACATAAGTGTATGCAAACCTCCGACTTCAACTGTAAAATGTATTTATCCGCTGATTATATATAGCTGAATTTTTCCTCTTCYGTGTTGGGTTTTCGAGAGAAGACGAAGACCATCTTACTCCCTCACCACAGTTATACAAACCACATGCATGTGTTTGCCTATACACACACGCATGCATGCACACACACATACAGAGATCACAGTTATAGGATGCCAGGGATGTCATTATTTACTTCATAGAAGCAATAACAACTCTAGATACAGATTCAAAACATCTATCAGCATCTGCAAGGAAAAGCAGTGGAGCCAATCAATATATTTCTTGATACATATACTAGATGTGTGTTGTTGAAAAACATCTATATTTTCATGATGTATCACATTTTCCTGTCATTTGTATTTCACAGGTTTCATGAAAGAACAGCTACTATTATTGCAGCTGTCTCACATCTATCGTTTGATCTCTTAGAATTAGTTTCAAAACATTTCGCCACACTTCTCACAGCTCTATAACTATAGGACTATGAGCCAARGTAAACACAGATTATAGTGTAGTACCAAAGTGAAGTATTCCAGTATATCAGAGAGTGGGCTGGAAATGTTACATTCCTGCTCACTAGACCAGAGTGACCCCGCGATAATGATCCAGCATTTACTGTATCCTGCTTCCGACTCAGAGACAGGGAGACTGTTAGATGMCATATTTGCTGTTATTATATGTGGTGTTATCTACAGATTAGAGTCAGGCACACTTGCTCAGCCCTAACACTGCTATTTGTCAGTAGATGGAAGTAGATAATACATTAATACACAGTTGGGTGCATTTAAAAAAAAAAAACGTTTTTAAAAGGTTTCTCTGCGCCGCAAATCAGGTTTGCTGTAAAGTGGATATGTCATATATAAAGGAGCAATCTGCACTTCAAACAATAACAAAGCGGTCAAACAGGTAAGGGGTGGGTAAACAGCTTAGAGATGGGGCTGGAGAAATGTAACCACTCCCAAATTCATAGACAGGGCTACGGATGCAATGACTGACCATCCATGAGATTTCAAAATGATAGTTTTAACCATGTTTTGATGCAACACAGTGTTTGTTTACAAGTACATTGTTTACAAACAAAGGAGTAAAACAAGCATATACAGTGCCTTCAGAAAGTATTTATCCCCCATGACTTCTTCCACATTTTGTTGCATTACAATCCGAATTCTAAAATTGATTAAATATGATTTTTTTTCTCTCACCTATCTACACACAATACCCCACAATGACAAAGTGAAAGCATGTTTTTAGAAATGTTTGCAAAGTTATTGAAAAGGAAATACAGATATCTCATTTACATAAGTATTCACACCCCTGAGTCAATACATGTTAGAATCACCTTTGGCACCGTTTACAGCTGTGAGTCTTTCTGGGTTAGTCTCTACCCAGGTAGCACACACGTCTGGCGCACATCTAGCCTGATTCCGGTATGCCACATCTAAAACTGCTGCCGCAGATCTGGCAGCCGGATCCGGGCCCGAGTCCAAAATGAATGACTTAACAGTCTAGGCCCAAGTCAATTGGGCCAGATCTGTCAGCCTGAACTGTCATTTTAGGGCCAGAATCCACTCGATTCTACCCACCCACCTCTCCCACCTCCACTAAAAAAGTATTTACACTACCGGTCAAAKGTTTTAGAACATCTACTCATTCAAGGGTTTTTCTTTATTTTTTACTATTTTCTACATTGTATAATAATAGTGAAGACATTAAAACTATGAAATAACACATATGGAATCATGTAGTAACCAAAAAAGTYTTAAAGAAATKAAAATATATTTTATATTTGAAATTCTTCAAATAGCKACCCRWTGCCTTGATGACAGCTTTGCACACTCTTGGCATTCTCTCAACCAGCTTCACCTGGAATGCTTTTCCAAGAATCTTGAAGGAGTTCCCACATATGCTGAGCACTTGTTGGCTGCTTTCTGTGGTCCAACTCATCACAAAATATCTCAATTTGGTTGGGGGATGTGGAGGCCAGGTTCATCTGATGCAGCACTCCATCACTTTCCTTCTTGGTAAAATAGCCCCATACACAGCCTGGAGGTGTGTTGGGTCATTGTCCTGTTGAAAAACAAATGATAGTCCCACTAAACCCAAACCAGATGGGATGACGTATCACTGGGCAGATGCTGTGGTACGCATGCTGGGTTTGAAGGTAGCCTTGAAATACATCCACAGGTACACCTCCAATTGACTCAAATTATGTCAACTAGCCTATCAGAAGCGTCTAAAGCCAAGACATAATTTTCTGGATTTTTCAAGCTGTTAAAATGGCACAGTCAACTTAGTGTATGTAAACTTCTGACCCATTGGAATTGTGATACGTGAATTATAAGTGAAATAATCTGTCTGTAAACAATTGTTGGAAAAATTCCTTGTGCCATGCACAATGTAGATGTCCTAACCGACTTGCCAAGAATATAGTTTGTTTACAAGAAATGTGTGAGTGTTGAAAAAAGAGTTTTGAATCAGTTACGGGTGTATTCTCAAAAGTTTACAGGTCCAGAAAATGACATTAGGCCACTCATATGGAGTATTTTGTCAGCATGCATCAGCGTTTATTGAAGAATAGGCTATAGCCTATGACACTAAGATCAAATCAATTAAATTGTATTTGTCACATATGCCAAATGTAAATAGTCTGGGTGGCCATTTGATGAATTGTTCAGCAGTCTTATGGCTTGGGGGTAGATGCTGTTATGGAGCCTTTTGGACCTAGACGTGGRACTCCGGTATAGAGGTCGACCGATTAATCGGAATGGCCGATTAATTAGGGACGATTTCAAGTTTTCATAACAATCAGAAATCGGTAATTTTGGATGCCGATTTTGCCGATATTTTTTTTTTGAAGGAGTATTACTTGTAGATTGATGAGGAAAATCTTTTATTAATACATTTTAGAATAAGGCAAACAAAATGTGGAAAAAGTCAAGGGGTCTGAATACTTTCCGGATGCACTGTAAATCAATGTGATTTTACTACAGCTTTGTTTGGGAACCCCATTCACACTAATTATATTCATTTCAGTCATCCGGCCAACCCTGGCTTAATATAGTGGTATTAGTGATTTTTAGGCGTTTGCTGGTGGCCACGTGAATTATAGGACGACGGAGAATACATGATCCACGACAGACAGACAGCACCACCGCCTGGTATGGCAACTGCTCGGCATTCCGACCCGTAAGGCGCTACAGTGGGTAGTGCGTACAGCCCAGTACATCACTGGACAACCATCTCTGCAGCACTCCACCAATCAGGCCTTTATGGTAGAGTGGGCAGATTGAAGGCACTCCTCAGTAAAAGGTACATGACAGCCCGCTTGGAGTTTGCCAAAAAGAACCTAAAGGACTCTCAGACCAGGAGAAACCAGATTCTCTGGTCTGATGAAACCAAGATTGAACTCTTTAGCCTGAATGCCAAGTGTCACGTCTGGAGGAAACCTGGCARCATCCCTACGTTGAAGCATGGAGTTGGCAGCATCATGATGTGGGGATGTTCTTTAGTGGCAGGGACTGGAAGACTAGTCAGGCTCAAGGGAAAGATAAACAGAGCAAAGTACAGAGAGATCCTTGATGAAAACCTGCTCCAGAGTGCTCAGGACCTCAGACTGGGGCGAAGGTTCACCTTCCAACAGGACAATGACCCTAAGCACACAGCTAAGAAAATGCAGGAGTGGCTTAGGGACAAGTCTCTGAATGTCCTTGAGMGGCACAGCCAGAGCCCGGACTTGAACTTGATCGAACATCTCTGGAGAGACCTGAAAATAGCTGTGCAGCGACGCTCCCCATCCAACCTGACAGAGCTTGAAGAGAATGAGAGAAACTCCCCAAATACAGGTTGCAATGTATTGTCATACCCAAGAAGACTCGAGGCTATAATCGCTGCCAAAGGTGCTTCAACAAAGTACTGAGTAAAGGGTCTGAATACTTATGTAAATATGATATATAAGTTTTTGGTTTTAGTAGATTAGCAAAAATATTTAAACTGTTTTTGCTTTGTCATTATGGGGTATTGTGTGTAGATTGATGGAGGAAAAAAAACGATTTAATACATTTTTGAATTAGGCAGTAGCATAACAAAATGTGGAACAAATCWTGGGGTCTGAATACTTTCCGAATGCGCTGTGTAGCATAGATTCTCTATAGTCATTCTCCATCTAATAGCCTAATAGGCAGAATTTTAGCTTGCAAATGACCAAGAAAATTTGACATGAAAGTATTACAATAATTCGTTTTTTTTATTCCTCCGAATAAAAACCTCATATGGCCCTACTTCCGAAAAAGTTAATTCTGCCAGGTATGCTGAAGTGGACTTGGCCCGAGTACCATTAGCCGAAACCCAGAGTAATATAATTCTGCCGGACTCTGGAAGACCTCGGCCCATATGAAGCCAAGTCCAAGTCGACGCCGAGTCTCCCGAGTCTCAAACGGAATAGGCCCAAACTCACCGTTTTGACTGGGTAAGAGCTTTGCACACCTGGATTGTACAATATTTGTACATTATTCTTTAAAAAATTATTCAAGCTCTGTCAAGTTGGTTGTTGATCATTGATAGACAACCATTTACTAGTCTTGCCATAGATTTTCAAGACGATTTAAGTCAAAACTGTAACTAGGCCACTCAGGAACATTCAATGTCATCTTGGTAAGCAACGCCAGTGTTTATTTGGCCTTGACTTTTAGGTTATTGTCCTGCTGAAAGATGAATTTGGCTCCCAGTGTTTGATGGAAAGCAGACTGAACCAAGTTTTTCCTCTAGGATTATGCTTGTGCTTAGCTCCATTCTGTTTCTTTTTATACCAAAAAAACCTCCCTTACCAATGACAAGCATACCCATAACATGATGCAGCAACCATCATGCTTGAACATATGAAGAGTGGTACTCAGTGATGTGTTGTGTTGGATTTGCCCCAACCATAATACTCTGTATTCAGGACATAAAGTTATTATACCTTTATTTCATCAAGGAACACAGACTGAGACCAAGGTCTCTTTTACAGCTGGGCCCTGCGTATACATGTTTACACATAAAGTTTAGGTACAACGATTAAAAAACTAAACAAGACAAACAAAACGATCACAGATAACACAAAAAAGTACAGCAACAGATTACATTTACACACAGGTTATTCTACTAACAGCACAAGAACTTGCATTACCCGAAACAGTTACAAGCAATACAAAAATAAAAATCCTCCAATAAATATTTAAAATGGGCAAGAGGGACAAGAATCTCAAGTTTAAGTTTAGTCTGCAGGCTATTCCATAGGCAAGGAGCGTAACAGGAAAAGGCAGCCATACCCAACTCTGTGGAAATCACATGGGCCTCAAGTGTAATCCATGCTTGAGACCTGGTTTTAGGAATTATAATTCTAATGTTGATGAGTGATGATAAATAAGAAGGTAGTTTATTCAGAAGTGCTTTATAGACAAACACGAGAGAATGTTGTTCTCGTCTCACGGACAGCGAAGTCCAACCCACATTATGATATAAAACACAGTGGTGAGTTCTGTAGCTAGCACCCGTAATAAACCTAAGTGCGCAATGATAAGTAGCATCCAGCGATTTAAGTGTGGATGCCATAGCATGCATGTAAATAATATGTCCATAATCTATAACAGACATAAAAGTAGCTTGCACAATTTGTCTTCTATTTGTATAGGACAAAAATGTTTCTATAGAGGAAGCCTTGCTTGATTTTTAGCCGCTTACAAAGTCAATATGCATTTTAAAAGACAGTTTATCATCCAGCCATATCCCTAAGTATGTATATGCAGGGACCTGATTTATTCGAGAACCATCTAATCTTGTAAGTGCAAGTGTATTTTCAACCAACTTTTTCAACCTATTTGCATTTAAAACAAGTTTCAGCTGTATAAAAGACCCTTGTAATATCTTAAAATCTGTCTCCAATAGTGATAATGCTTGGTCAGCCGTTGAAGAGATAGAGTACATAACAGTATGATCAGCATATAAATGAATTTGACACTTATCTCATCACCGATATTGTTTATGTAGAGAGTGAACAGTAATGGACCAAGTATAGAACCTTGTGGGACCCCTTTAACCAACTCCAATGGCTCCGACTGGATGCCGTCGACTCTTAACAGCCTGACTTCTATCCTTTAGATAGTCATGAAACCAATGACATTCATCCAATCCCAGTCCTATTGACGACAGCTTACCCAAAAGTATCGCATGGTCTACAGTGTCAAAAGCTTTAGATAAATCTATGAACAAGGCGGCACAGTACTTTCTACTATCTAGGGCATTAGTAATATCATTTACAACACGTACAGTGGCCGTAATAGTACTGTTAATTTTTTGGCACATTTGCTGCAGTTTTACTTTACTGCCTTGTTTGCCAACAGGATGCATGTTTTAGAAATGTTTTTATTCTGTAAAMGCTTCCTTCTTGTGGTTGAATCTGTGTTTGAAATTCACTGCTCGACTGAGGGACCTTACAGATAATTCTATGTGTGGGGTACAGAGATGAGGTAGTCATTCAAAAATCATGTTAAACACTYTTGTTGCACACAGAGTGAGTCCATGCAATTTATTGTGTGACTTGTAAGCACATGTTTACTCCTGAACTTATTTAGGCTTGCCATAACAAAGGGGTTGAATACTTATTGACTCAAGACATATCTACTTAAAAAAAAAAAAATGTAATTTGTAAAAACATCTAAAAACATAATTCCACTTTGACATTATGGGGTATTGTGTATTAGGCCAGTGACACAAAATCTAAATGTAATCCATTTTAAATTCAGGCTGTAACACAACAAAATGTGGCAAAAGTCAAAGGGCGTGAATACTTTCTGATGGCACTGTATATTGGGTTCTGAAGGGGTTAACGATTTACCGTTGCTGCAGCACAGGTATGATTAGAAGTGACTTTTGATCGCATGCATCTGTAACATCATAAAATACAGTCATTTTAACTTTGGGAAATCCATTCCCCGCACAAGTTTTGATCCTGCCGATTACACCATGTACAGTCCCAGCATGCTAAAATCATGATTAACTGGAAAAGTGTATCGCCTCTCCCGCTCCCATTCGTCTATGGGGAAAATCTCATTCTGATTGGCTGGGCATGGCTCCCCAGTGAGTGTGCCTGACTCTCCAGTGGGTCTGCCTATGCCCTCCCAGGCCCACCACTGCCCAGTCATGTGAAATCTATAGATTAGAGCCTAATTTATTTATTTCTATGGACTGATTTCCTTCTATGAATTTTAACTTAGTAAAATCTTTGAATTTGTTGCATGTTGCGCTTATATTTTTGTTCAGTAATAATAATACGATCAGGCTGTAAAGTGTACACTAATAATCGGGACACAAGTACAGGGGGTGAATATAATAAATAAACTAACATGGAACAAAACAAGAAACACGAGGACGAACCAAAGGGAGCTACAGATATAGGGGAGGTAATCAGGAAGGTGAAAACCAAAGTCTGTCAGATTTCCAGTAATTCCAATCAATTGAATACCCCTTGATCTTCAGGAATTGGAAATATGGAAATATAGATTAGCCAAATTGTTTTACCTGAGCATWATCCAAAGCCTAAGGATTTAGCCTACTTGTTTATAATTTGTTGTCATMGAGGACTGATTGGGCTCATTTCTTCGAGATGAAAAAGAAATGCTGCTCTCATGGAATGACATGCTTTGAAGCACTAACAAAAGGTTCTCTTTGCATGTGAAAAATGTATGCCATATACTGCATTTGCTATTTTCTTTTTGTTTACATTTTTGTTGGTGTCACTTTAATATCTTGATAATTTGCAGCTGTTTAGGTCTTTCAAAAGTGCACGAGTTCCAGCATGTGTCGTTTAGGATAATGGATTTTTTTTATCAGCACAAATTACTTTGCGGTAATAAAATACCCAATCGTGGTCTTCTTAAATTGAACTTGTTTTTGACAATACCACGGAGGACTTTTCACTGACTGTCCATCGGCAGCAAAAWRAATGATTGATAGGCAGCCAAAACTTCTTTAATTAAACCATTATTGGGTTAKAATACACATATACATTTGTGAAAAGCCATCRACAACAACCCCAGTCCGTAAGGGGCAAATAGCTCAATGAGAGAGCAGCATAGTGGGATTTACATCAATGCGCTTTGTGATATCAATAATAGGTGATATTCGTAGGACCCGTAGGCTACACCACTGATGTCTTCCWTACCTCCAAGCATTTATTAAAATCTTTGGATGCCGACAGCAGTCGCACCATTGGAAGACATAGCTTGGACTGTAGCTTACAAAAGCCTATTCCTGCTKTTTTCCCGCGATCCATCAAACACATTTGGTGTGCCATCATAGTGGTCTCTGACTTGTGGTCAGACTCGCTCAAGTGGAACAAACTTAAACATGGGCCTTTTTCAACGCTGATTTGAGTGTCATTGAGAAAATAGAAAGGTGTCAAATGTTTTTGCAAACATCTTTTCTMAATTTAAAAGTCGTTCTAGAAGTAATCATCTAGTCTCAGAAGAATCTGTAATCTGATTACAATATTTTAGCTGTTAACMTAAAGGATTACAGTTACAGTTTTTRCTGGAAGCAGTTAACGTTACATGTAACTCCCCAACCCGGCCTTTGACCAATTGAAACAGGATTGTTTTCTTGGTCTTGATCTTTTAATGATAATAAAATAGCGCTTTTCAAGAACACAAAATCACTTTAAATTCAGATTTGTTTTTTAACAGAACTCAAAATGAAACAATAAGACTTAACAAATACCTGACTAAAGAGAGGGGTGGGCTCAAYGAAGTGAACGATTATGATGTATCACTGTATGGGGAGGGGAGAGTTGGGGTTTGGATACGAACCCGGTTTAGGGTAAGGGGTGYGATTGGGGTTTGGATATGAACTCGGTTTAGGGTAAGGGGTAAGGGTTTGGGTTAGGTGCTGCTCAGTATGGTGAGGAGAGGACTGTCTTTGTAGTGTTTTTTTTTTTTTAGCTTTCTTTGCTTTTATGTGTGTGCAGGCTTCAATGTTGATAAAGAAAGATGATACATGTGTAAGGATGGTTTTACTATCGTATGAACAGAAAGTGTTAAGACAAGGAATAAAGAACACATATCAGTTTAATACATCATGTACAGTACAAATGATACATTAACATGATACGATGCTAAGGTATTGCTAGTTCTAACAAAGGCAGTAGTGGTCAAGCACATGGCAAACAAATCACTAACAAAAAACATAATCAAACCCAAATGTTGATATATAACTGGAAAGATAATGCTRACTTCAACCATTTATGCATCCTTGGGCTACAAGGGACTACAAGATTTGAGTATATGTCTAATAAATCCATATAATATAGCCTACACCTGCACAATAAAGCCATGATTTATTTTAGACAGGTCTAAAGAAKCATGAWATGAAGAAAATGTACTCTGTTTCAGAAGAACAMAATAGCAWACTCTGAGTTGTGCTTATGTTAGGTCCTGATCGTGCTATGCCAAATGGCTGTGGGCTACTCTAGTGCATTTACCAGACAAGATTTGATTAGAATGAAATGGCATTATTTTATATTATGAAGAATACAATTGAACATAGCTGAATTAAATAGAAAGGATATTTTCTCCAAAAATTGGGGTGTGGGGGGGGGGTGTTCGCACGTACAGTTATTCTGTGTTGAACGGTTAACAAAGAAATATGTACTCATATATGCTTAATTTAGAGTTATTAATGTAACTTTAGTTGTTCTACAAACATTGGGCTATATGTTTTGATTTTGAATACATTGTAAGGCTGCATGATGCGACTCTAATGATGATTTGAAAAAAGTAACTTGAAAGYCATGAGCTCTGCTTTGTTTTTTGTTTTTTGCGCAGGCTGTACACACTTCATCAGTCTCTCATTCACAATTTACAAGGCTCAGCTGATAGCCAGGTGTAGCAGTGGTAAGGCAACACCTTGCTGTTGAGACTCTGCTGTTGGGACAGCTTTATGTGGGCCCTGACAGTTTGTCAGCACCYTTTGTCACAGTTATAGTGCAATTAATGTATTGTTTATTGTTGTGTASCGGCATGCATCCCCCAAAAATGTTGGGAGTTTGCCKCACCAAGATGTACATGCTAAAATCACCACTGCACATCGGGGACGCAACTGCGAGTGTCCTTATCCAATTCCGAGGTGCATATTGAAGATATTGGAAGAACTGTCCACATTTACTTTTCGTCAGCCAACAAGATGAGTAAGCCTAACGAACTCAGCCAACAAGATGAGTAAGCCTAACGAACTCAGCCAACAAGATGAGTAAGCCGAACGAACTCAGCCAACAAGATGAGTAAGCCTAACGAAAAGCAAAAGCACTAGCCTATGTCAATCTACTATCGCCCATAGTACAAAAGTTGATCTATTCTATTCTGTGTCAGAAATAAATATTCCAAACATAGTGTGGGACAGTTGTGGGATGCGATAGATCCCAAATTAATACAACCACTAGCATCAAAAAAAGTTTTTCAGGCAATGTGGCTGTCGCAAAAGATCAGAACGTTTATCTTAAAATGTTGATAAAATATTAGCCTATTTCTTCACATTATAAGCGCAGCAATGCGCACACGGAAGTAGCGCAAATGATCCATTAGCATGAAAACACCATTATCAAAAGTGACCACCAATGTGGTTATGCATGTAATTCTTTTAWTATAAAGGTGCTTTTTTTATGGTGAAAATTATTTTCCCCAAACTTGAAACTCACGCGCTGCTTGTGTATGCCAGTTAGGCTCTACACCCCTTGTAAAGCAGATTAATGTGCTTCAGGTTAAGAAGTTATTTAGCCACTTTAGTTGTGATACAAACCTTATCCAAACATATAAGCCTATGGGCTAGGCTACATGAGGTGTACGACTATGATTCGGAAAAAAAGGCATTGTTTCTTGACTTACGCTTGGCATCATTCARAAGTGATCATACATAATTCACAACTGATAGGCTAATATTGTCACCTATTCTTGATTTAATCTTATCTTTACATACACTAAATAATATATGTGTGAAATTTGTTATGATTTAGAATGAGGCACTATCATGCACCTGTCTCGAAATGGGGTCAGGGGAAAAAAATACATATCATCTATGCACTTAAATAGCGAATGGAGGACACTTTTCCTATGTTTCATTTTCATGGCAGCCAGGTAGGCTATACTCCTGTTGTAAAGATAGGCAATGTCCTTAATATTAGGAAAGTTGAGAAATAAATATAGTAGGCCTAGCCAATAGAAAGTTGATGGTATCCTCCTCTTTTTAATAGAGGCCAGCACTCTGTTTTCTCCCGAAATTGCATAGCCTATAGAAATGTTGCGCAACATAAGCTCATGGACTCTCATGAAGTGTTTGATTAGATTTCCGATTANCACTCTGTTTTCTCCCGAAATTGCATAGCCTATAGAAATGTTGCGCAACATAAGCTCATGGACTCTCATGAAGTGTTTGATTAGATTTCCGATTACATTTGCATTGATGTCAGAGTGATTAGTGGGAKAATAGAGTGCTGAGTACCAGACAGTTAGCAAGTTTGGTAGGCCACTAATGACCATCAGCAGCATCAGAGCTTGGAGAAGCCTAATTACCGTGACTAAACGGTCASYTGGAATTTGACMGCCTARATGACTTGTGACCYCCGGTGTGGCGGTAATACGGTCACCTTGTCTAAACAGTACAGTTTCACTTCTAGACTCTTTGGTAGCCACCCTGATGAGGATCAGGTATTACATGTCAGGTGTGCAGACAGTGTCGAAGAAACAAAAGTTCAACGGAAGGTGACTTGTGATTGGTTAAAATCAAGAAGTACGCAGCGTTTTGTACAGTGTGAATAATATGAATGAATGTGTGAGCTACTGTTGGTCTTTAACACAAGGTTAAACTGAGAGGAATAATGCTTAAAGATTTCTCAGAGACTGTCATTCTCTGTGTGCGTGCGTACATACAGTGCCTTCAGATATTATTCACATCCCTTTACTTTTTCCACATTTTGTTGTGTTACAGCCTGATATTAAAATGTATAAAATATWTWTTTTTTGTCACAGTCCTAGACACAATACCCCATAATGTGGAATTAATTCAAAATGATTACCTCAAATGTCTCGTTCCAAAATCATGTGCATTAATATGGAGTTGGTACTCCCTTTGCTGCTATAAAATCCTCCACTCTTCTTGGAAGCCTTTCCACTAGACGTTGGAACATTTCTGTGGGGACTTGCTTCCATTCAACCACAAGAGCATTAGTGAGGTCGAGCACTACTGTTGGGCAATTAGGCCTTGCTCGCAGTCGGCATTCCAATTCATCCCAAAGGTGTTTGATAAGCTTGAGGTCAGGGCTCTGTGCAGCCCAGTCAAGTTCTTCCACAACGATCTCGACAAAGCATTTCTGTATGGACCTCACTTTGTGCAAGGGGAAATTGTCATGCTGAAACAGGAAAGGGCCTTCCCCAAACTGTTGCCACAAAGTTGGAAGCACAGAATCGTCTAGAATGCCATTGTATGCTGTAGCATTAAGATGTCCCTTTACTGGAACTAAGGGGCCTAGCCTGAACCATGGAAAACAGCCCCAGACCATTATTCCTCCTCCACCAAACTTTACAGCTGGCACTATGCATTCGGGCAGGTAGCGTTCTCCTGGCATCCGCCAAACCCAAATTCGTCCGTCAGACTGCCAGATGGTGAAGCGCGATTCATCACTCCAGAAAACGCATTTCCACTGCTCCAGAGTCCAATGGCAGTGAGCTTCGCACCACTCCAGCTGACGCTTGGCATTGCCCATAAATGGGATGAACTGACTTGCTGGAAAGGTTGCATCCTATGACGGTACCACGTTGAAAGTCACTGAGCTCTTCAATACAGGCCATTCTACTGCCAATGTTTGTCTATGGAGATTGTATGGCTGTGTGCTCGATTTTATACACCTGTCAGCTGAAATACTCGAATCCACTAGTGTATTTCTGTATTTCATTTCCAATACATTAGCTAAAAATTCTAAACACATGTTTTCACTGTCATTATTATTTTTGGGTATTGTTTGTAGATGGGTGAGAAAATAATCTATTTAATCTATTTTGAATTCAGGCTGTAGTACAAGAAAATGTGGTATAAGTCAAGGGGTATGAATACTTTCTGAAAGCACTACATGCATGTGTCCGTGAATCACCAGAGGTCTCAGACCTCACGGCTCTTCCTGCAAACCAGACAAACCTGGACAGAAGCATACCTTTTACCAGACATTTGCTATCACTATAGTTCTGTCGCTGATTACTATTACCTCGGTCAGACTATTTAGATCAACCCAGTATCACAGATTTTGTGAAATAGACACTAATTGCTTATTGGACATTTCTGACAGGCACACGAAAAAGTATATTTTTTCCCGTTGCAGTACACAATTTTGTATACAGTGCATTTCAATCACAGATAAAGACAGTAGGTTACTTAACTTAGCGTGAAGATCCCGCTAGCGGGATCAAATTCGACAACATCCGGTGAAATCGGAGCGTGCCAAATTCAAAATACAAAATCGTAATATTAAACATTCATGAAAATACAAGTGTCATACATGATTCTTTAGCTTAGAATCTTGGTAATCTAACGGCGTTGTCAGATTTCAAAAAAGCTTTACGGTGAAAGCATAGCATTCGATTGTCTGAGGACAGCGCCCCATGTCAACATATCTTTCAAACCAGCACTGACGACACAAAATCATAAATAGCGATAAAATAAATCACTTACTTTTGAAGATCTTCCTCTGGTTGCAATCCCAAGGGTCCAAGCTACACAATGAATGGTCGTTTTGTTTTATAAAGTCCTTCTTTATATCCCAAAAACACTGTTTAGTTGACGCCATTGAATTCAATAATCCAGTCTTTCAACATGCATACAAAGGATTCCAAAAAGTTACCAGCAAAGTTCGTCCAAACGAGTCAAACTATGTTTTTATTCATCCTCAGGTTGTCTAATATCTAAATAAACGATAATATTTCAGACGGAGAATAGTCTGTACAACAGCAAAGGAAAAGAACGAAMAGCGCGCCCACGTTCACGTTGGTAAAAATACTACTTTTGCCCTGGCGCTCAACTTGGAACGACAACAAATACTTCTTCATTTTTCAAAACAACAAGCCTAAAACCTTGTATAAAGACTGTTGACATCTAGTGGAAGCCATAGGAACTGCAATCTGGGAGGCGGAAATAAGATCTTTCAATTGCATTGCATTGGAAGTCATTCCAAGCTCAAAAAATAAAATCTGGATTGATTTTCCTTGGGTTTTCGCTTGCTATATCAGTTCTGTTATACTCACAGATGTTTCTTTTAACAGTTTTAGAAACTTCAGAGTGTTTTCTATCAAATCAAATGAAATGCATATCCTAGCTTCTGGGCCTGAGTAACAGGCGATTTACTTTGGGCACGTCAGACAGGCGGAAATTCAGGAAACAAGCCTTACTCGCAGAGAGGTTAACCCTTTAACCTAACTCATAAACCTAACCCTTTAACTACTTAGCTGTCACGGATCCCTCCGGAACTTTCATTACGCACACCTGGCCCCTACTCCCACTGATTGTGTTTGTATATATGTGCCGTTTGAACAAAGTGATCCGCTAATGGTGATCCGCTAATCCGTGACTTTAGCTAGCATGTTAGCTAGCTCTAACCCTATCCCCTGAACCTAACCCTAGCCTGACCATCTGTATCCAGACAACTAACCTTAACCCCTAACTCTAGCCTTAACTCCTAGCCTAGCTAACATTAGCTACCTAGCTAGCCTGTTTAACGTTAGCCACAAGAAATTGGAATTTGTGTAATGTACGCTAATGCGTTATGAAAAAAGAAAATRGTGTAATACACACCAAATGCGTTGTGAAAAACTTGACTTTTTCATGTGCCTTTCACAAATTTCAAATAAGTAATTTGTGTCTATTTCACAATAAACTGTGATAGTGTGCTGATTTGGATAGTCCCATATAGATGATCCACAGATGGTCACACTATCAACAAACTATCTGTTGATAAGAAACTGCTTGCTATGGTTATGGATAGGGTTAGTAGAGCAGTAGCCCTGGACAGTAGCCCTGGACAGTAGCCCTGGACACACACACTAAATACTTGTTTGAGGGTAATTTCTAGGGTGCCCAATCAAAAATGCATCTTTTGACCAATGGGTAAAATAATTCTTAATTGTATAGATACTCCTATAAGAAAACCAATAGTGAAAACCCATGTCTCTATCATAATCCTTCAAAAAGCTATATATTTCAGTTTCTACTCTTGTACAATGGCCAAAATTAGGGTGAAAAATGTCAATGGAGCTACAGAAAAAAAGTGGTCAAAAATCTGGAAAATTGCATTGCGTCAGCTAGGCTGGAGGCTGTGTGAGAATTGTGGCTAACTGATAGACTTACCTTTGAACTCATCATCTTTCTTCTTGAATCCGCAGGACATAAAACAATATAGAGGTAAGATAGATATCGATTTTGAGACATAACATTTTGTATTTTCATATTTTAGTATACACTTTTCATATTCATGCGGAATTCCTGTTTTTTTATGAAGATTTGGCACAAAAACAAGCGTATCTTTGGGAAATGTCAACTGAGTATTAAGAGTACCGCAAGCTTATTTTCAAAGCCTTTTACATTAAATTAACACTTTGTGTTAATTTAGCTTTTTGCGAACCGCGGAAACAACTATACAGATGACCACCACAAGTTAAAATCCTCAAAAGTCACTGCGAGAAAGCAGCTCCGCTCTGTCAACATAGCTCGGTGCTTATTATCGGATATATTATATTATGACTTTTTGGATTTTGCYTTTATGATAGACAGAGATCCCACTGAATGATTCAGAACATGTAAAATGTATTTTCATCACCAAAACGCATTTTCACCCACGCTGTGCAGAGTGGGTGGCCACAATATAATTTGTCTGATTGTCCCACTTTCTAGTGGTGATACGTTATGAAAGCTCGGGAACTGTGTACAGCTGCCAACACTACTGTAGGTTTGAAGCCAGAGAAAATAATCTGTTGGAAAATAGTTGGGAAGTGACCTTAGACACACACATACAACTTTGCTATTTAGTGTTTTTTCTCTCTCACGTTTTCTTAACTTTGTGTATATATTTTCGAACATTAATATTTTTCTTCTTTTTTTTACTACTTCTATTTACACCCTTTATACTGTGCACATGACCAATAAACTTTGATTTGATACACACACACTATGTGAGCAGATTTGCGAGGTGAGCTCAGCTAGTTTGATCACCTATTAGCAATTATTTAACAGATCTGGCCAGAGAGTTTAATGTTCATCAGGGCTTTAGATTTTAGTCAACCCCCAGTCTGGGGTCCTGCCCGGTCTCTGGTAAGGTGCCAACCGCTCCCTCAGATTCAATCACTTCTACAGAGATCATTTTAAACTGTTCATTATAATATAGGCAATCCTCGACGGCTTTAGTGTCTCTGGTACAATAAAGGTAGAGATTTAGAACCTACACACACACACACACACACACACACACACACACACACACACACACACACACACACACACACACACACACACACAACACACACACACACACACACACACACACACACACACACACACAACACACACACACACACACACACACACACAGAGAGAGCAGGAGATTTCTATTTGATATCAAACTCCTCATTATAAAGAATCCCTCTGGTAGTGAGTTATCGTGTGTGCTTCTACACATCTGGGAGCCTTTTAAAGCCATGATAGAGTGAGTAGGCCGGTTAATCGAGTTTGTATGCTTTATTTGTCCTCCATTCCTCTGTCATTCCTCAGATTTCAGATCACAAATCTCTCCTTCTTTGTTCCTGTGTCACTGTGTCTATTGTCTGGCTCTCTAGCTGAGCTGTAAACCGCACCAGAGTTTTATAAAGAGCTGAATATGTATTTCATTTCGTACTATAGTGTGCTCCAGGGCCACACATTCCTTTACTATTGAACTGGCTGAGCAGGAGATGTGCTGGAGGCAGTTTCCAGACAGTTATTCCTAATCTTTAAAAATGAAAGTCCTGACCCTTCTCAAATGTCCTAATCATTACAATATGAAAAGTAACTATTAGTTTCCCAGATTCCCATGTTTCCAATACATAAGATCTAAAAGGCCTCAGTCAGATAAATGTTTAAKWTTTTTAGAGTAGAACATTGAGATTAATAATGTTTATAAAAAGCTGCTTATTAAAGCAGTTACATGTGGTGTTCACATGATATTCTGTACATCATGTAGACCTACTTTACCTCTGCCTAGCTGCTCTCTGGTTTCAGCCCATGCCTCGAAGAGGCAGCATCTTGGTTGGTTGATTCGAATAGTGATTTCATCAAGATTATCGCATGGCTTAGTATTTTATCAGCCAAGAAATACAAACATACACATTCTGCCAAGCTGAATCCAAGCCAGTTGGTCTTGTTCAGATCAACTTGCCTCTTCCAAGGCACTGATGTGTCACGGTGAGAAAGATTTGGGTTTTGGAGGTTTGTGTGTATATACTGTAGTTCCTGTACCCATCTCACCTGTAGCACCACTACTGAACAGAAGATCAGTTATTATGCAACTGTCTCTTTTGACTATTTACTTATTATTATTTTCTCTAACCGTCAACTTGATAGGTTGTTGGATCTGCTGTGCAATCTTTCGTCCACTTGATCTTTCATAGATAATATATAATACAACCCCTCTGAGTCTGGTTCCCCTCAAGTTTTCTTCATTATCTTTCTTGCCACTATACTTATGCTGGATCTTTGGGGTCTATTAAGGTAAAAGCACTTTGTGACAACTGTTAATGTGAAATGGGCTTAATAAATATTTTACATGTATTTACTTAGTAGTAGAAATATGTTTAAAAGTGTCTTCGATCATATCTTTATTGTCAGCAACTCTGCCTCTTCAAAACCATGGGCTGAAACCATGGGCTGTTGCACTCCATACTTGTACAAAACCAGTTGTGTTCACATACAGTGCCTTCATAAAGTATTCATAGCCATTTACTTATTCCACAAGGACCACTAAGGACCTAACATGGTCCACAAACACCCGCACAGTTGRGAAGAGGGCACGGCAGCGCCTCTTCCCCCTCAGGAGACTGAAAATATTTTGCATGGGCCCTCAGATCCTCAAAAAGTTATACAGCTGCACCATCGAGAGCATCTTGACTGGCTGCATCACCACTTGGTATGGCAAATGCACCAGCCTTGACCACAAAGCGAGGGTGATGCGGACAGCCCAGTACACCACTGGGGCTGAGCTCATTGCCATCCAGGACCTCTATATCAGGCAGTGTTTAGTGGAAGGCTCAAAAATGGCCAAAGACTCCAGCCACCCAAGCCATTGACTGTTCACTCTGCTACCGTCCGGAAAACGGTACCGGAGCATTAGCTTTTGGACCAACAGGCTCCGAGACAGCTTCTTCCCCCAAGCCCAGTGGAGGCTCATCAGTGGAGGAAGGGGAGAACCAGTAGGAACTCAGTTAATTTCCTAAAAAGAAAAATAGCAAACCATTAAAAAAGTTGTCCTTTTTAGATTAAACCATCCTAAATATATTCACGTCACCAAATAACTGATTAAAACACACTGTTTTGCAATGACAGTATACAGTAGCTTCAACAGCACCTTCTAAGGTAGCACCATGGTGTAGCCGGAGGGCCACTATTTTATGTCCTCCTCTGGGTATATTTACTTCAATACAAACCTAGGAGGCTAATGGTTCCCACCCCCTTCGATAGACTTACACAGTAATTATGACGACTTCCGGAGGACGTCCTCCAACCTATCAGAGCTCTTGCAGCATGAACTGACATGTTGGTCAGCTGGTCAGCTGTCCATCCAATCGAAATATCAGAGAATAAATCTAGTACAGAAAGCATAAGCTACAGCTYGCTAGCACTACAGTTTATAAAATGTGTTGAGTAG